>NC_054377.1:0-137500 GCF_017654675.1 Xenopus laevis
TAGGGTTAGGGGTTGGCTGTTAGGGTTGGCTATTAGGGTTAGGGTTGGCCTGTTTAGGGTTGGCTATTAGGGTTAGGGTTGGCTTATTAGGGTTAGGGTTGGCTATTAGGGTTAGGCAATTGGCTATTAGGGTTAGGGTTGGCTATTAGGGTTAGGGTTAAGCTATTAGGGTTAGGGTTGGCTATTAGGGTTAGGGTTTGGCTATTAGGGTTGGCTATTTAAGGGTAAGGGTTGGCTGTTTAGGGTTGGCTATTAGGGGTTAGGGTTGGCTATTCAGGGTTAGGGTTGGCTTATTAGGGTTAGGGTTGGCATATTAGGGTTAGGATTGGCTATTAGGGTTAGGGTTGGCTATTAGGGTTAGGGTTAGCTATTAGGGTTAGGTTGGCCTATTAGGGTTAGGGTTGGCGTTAGGGTTGGGCTGTTAAGGGGATGATGATCATGTATCTAGCGGAAGTTATCGGTGCGGCTATTAGGGTTAGGGGTTGGCTGTTAGTGGTTGGACTATTAGGGTTAGGGTTGGCTGTTATGGTTGGCTATCTGAAGGGTTGACGGGTATAGGAGCGTATCCCTAGTATGATATGCGGTATATGATTGTCTGCTAGTAGGGCTCTCGGCTGATTGAGTGTTCACGGTGCGCTTGTGCAGGCCTATTGAGGTCGTAACATGGGCAGAGTGCTGGAGCTATTAGGGCTCTAGGCGGTGGCTATCAGGGTTAGGGGTTGGCTGTTAGGGTTGGAGCTGTTAGGGTTGGCTGTTAGGGTTACGGGGTTGGCCTGGTTAGGGTTAGGGTTGGCTGTTAGGGTTGGCTATTAGGGTTAGTGGTTGGCTGTTAGGGTTGGCTATTAGGGTTAGGGTTGGCTATTAGGCGTTGGCTGATTAGGGTAAGGGTTGGCTATTAGGGTTAGGGTTGGCTGTTAGCTGATGGTTGGCTATTAGGTTAGGGGTTGGCTATTAGGGTTAGGGTTGCTATTAGGGTTAGGGTTGGCCTATGTAGGGTTAGGGATTTGCTATTAGGGTTAGGGTTGGCTATTAGGGTTAGGGTTAGCTTTAGGGTTAGGGTTGGCTATTAGGGGTTAGGGTTGGCTGATCAGGGTTTGGCTGTTAGGGATGGCTGTTAGTGGTTAGGGTTGGCTATAGGGTTGGCTATTAGGGTTAGGGTTGGCTGTTAGGGTTGGCTAATTAGGGTTAGGTTGGCTTTAGGTGGTGGCTATTAGGGTTTAGGGTTGGCTATTAGGGTTGGCTATTGGGTTAGGATTGGCTATTAGGGTTAGGGTTGGCTGTTAGGGTTGGCTGTTAGGGTTGGGCTATTAAGTTAGCGTTGGCTTATTAAGGGTTAGCTATTAGGGTTTAGGGTTGCTATTAAGGGTTAGGGTTGGCTGTTAGGGTTAGGGTTGGCCTATTAGGGTTAGGATTGGCTATTAGGGTTAGGGTTGGCTATTAGGGTTAGGGTTAGGCTATTAAGGGTTAGGGCGTTGCGCTGTTAGGGTTTAGGGTTGGCTATTAGGGTTTGGCTGTTAGGGTTAGGGTTGGCTGTTAGGGTTAGGGTTGGCTGTTAGGGTTGGTTATTAGGGTTAGGTATTAGGATTAGGGTTGGATATTAGGGTTAGGTTTAGGGATTTAGGGTTGGATAATTAGGGTTAGATATTAGGGTTGGCTATTAGGGTTGGCTATTTAGGGTTGCTATTAGGGTTGGCTATTAGGTTAGGGTGGCTGTTAGGGTTAGGGTATTGGCTGTTAGGTTTGGCTATTAGGGTTAGGGTTGCTGTTAGCGGTTAGGGTTGGCTGTTAGGGTTTAGGGTTGGCTGTTAGGGTTTAAGGGTTTGGCTGTTTAGGGTTAGGGTTGGCCTGTTAGGGTTGGCTATTAGGGTTAGGGTTTGGCTTATTAGGGTTAGGGTTGGCTATTAGGGTTAGGGTTGCTATTAGGGTTAGGGTTGGCTGTTAGTGGTAAAGATTGCTATTAGGGTTAGGGTTGGCTATTAGGGTTAGCTATTTAGGGTTAGGGTTGGCTTTGTTAGGGTTTAGGGGTTGGCTGTTAGGGTTGGGCTATAGGGGTTAGGGTTGGCTATTAGGGTTTGGCTATTAGGGTTAGGGTTGGCTATTAGAGGTTGGCTATTAGGGTTAAGGATTGGGCTATTAAGGGTTAAGGGTTTGGCTGTTAGGTTAGGGTTGGCTTGTTAGGGTTGCCCCTATCTTAGGGTTGGGTTGGCTATTAAGGGTTAGGGTTGGCTGTTAGGGTTAGGGTTGGCTGTTAGGGTTGGCTATTAAGGGTTAGGATTGGCTATTAGGGTTAGGGTTGGCTATTAGGGTTAGGGTTGGCTATTAGGGTTAGGGTTAGCTATTAGGGTTTAGGGTTGCTATTTAGGGTTTGGCTATTAAGGGTTAGGGTTTGGCTGGTTAGGGTTGGGCTGTTAGGGTTGGCTGTTAAGGGTTTGGCTGTTTAGGGTTAGGGTTGGCCTGTTAGGGTTAGGGTTGGGCTGTTAGGGTTATGGGGTTGGCTGTTAGGGTTGGCTGTTAGGGTGATGGCTGTAGGGTTGGCTATTAAGGCGTAAGGGATTGGCTTTAGGGGTTAGGGTTTGGCTGTTAGGGTTGGCTATTAGGGTAAGGGTTGGCTATTAAGGGTTAGGGTTTGGCTATTAGGTTAGCGGTTGGCTATTAGGGTTAGGGTTGGGCTGTTAGGGTTAGGGTTGGCTGTTAGGGTTAGGGTTGGGATGTTAGGGTTGGCTGTTTAGGGTTAAGGTTGGCTGTTAGGGTTGGCTATATAGGGTTAGGGTTGGGCTGTTTAGGGTTAGGGTGTGGCTTGTTAGGGTTGGCTATTAGGGTAGCGTTGGCTATTAGGGTTGGCTATTAGGGTTAGGGTTGCTATTAGGGTTGGCTATTAGGGTTAGGAATTGGCTATTAGGGTTAGGGTTGGCTATTAGGGGTTGGCTGTTAGGGTTAGGGTTGGCTGTTTTAGGGTTAGGGTTGGCGTGTTAGGGTTGGCTGTTAGGTTAGGGTTGGCTAATTAGGGTTTGGCTTGTTAGGGTTAGGGTGGCTGTTAGGGTTAGGGTTTGGCCTGTTAGGGTTGGCTATTAGGGTTAGGGTTGGCTATTAAGGGTAGGTTGGGGCTATTAAGGGTTGGCTATTAGGGTTGGCTATTAGGGTTAGGGTTGGCTATTAGGGTTAAGGATTGGCTATTAGGGTTAGTGGTTAGCTATTAGGGTTAGGTTGGCGTTAGGGTTTGGGCTATTAGGGTTAGCTATTAGGGTTTTGGCTGAATTAGGGTAGGGTTTGGCTATTAGGGTTGTCTATTAGGGTTAGGGTTTCTATATAGGGTTAGGGTTGTCTATAGGTTAGGGTTGGCTATTTAGGGTAGGAGTTGGCTATTAGGGTTAGCTATTTAGGGTTTACAGCTAATAGGGTTAGGGTTGGGGCTATTAGGGTTAGGGTTCGGAATAGGTATTAGTTGAGTTAGAGATTAGGGTTAGGGTTTTTTGGGTGTTAGGGTTGGGTGTTAGGGTTTGTTGTTAGGTGTTAGCGTATTGGGTTGTTTGGGGGTTAGGGTTAGGTATTAGGGTTGGGTATGTAGGTTTTAGGATAGGTATTAGGGTTAGGGATTAGGGGTTAAATTGGGGGTTCAAGTGTTGGGGGTTAGGGGTGGTATTAGGAGTTAGGGTTGGGGATTTGGGTTAGTTAGTTAGGGTTGAGGTGGTTATTAGGGTTAGTTAATTAGGGTAGGGGTTGGTTATTAGGGTTATTTATTAGTGGTAGGGGTTGATATTAGGGTTTAGGTATTAGGGTTGGGTATTAGGGTTAGGGATAGGTATTAGGGTTAGGGATTAGGGTAAATTTGGGGGTTTAAGTTTGGGGTTTAGTGGTTAGGCTATTAGGATTAGGGTTGGATATTAGGGTTAGGTATTAGGATTAGGTTGGATATTGGGTTAGGTATTAGGGTTGGCTATTAGGGTTTGGCTTTAGGGTTAGGGTTGGCTATTAGGGTTAGCTATTAGGGTTAGGGTTGGCTTTAGGGTTAGCTTATTAGGGTTAGGGTTGGCTATTAGGGGGTTAGGTATTAGGGTCTGGCTATTAGGGTTTGGCTAATTAGGGTTACGGGTTGGCTATTAGGGTTAGGGTTGCTATTGGGGTTAGGGTTGGCTATTAGGGTTGGCTAATTAGGGTTAGGGTTGGCTATTAGGGTTGGCTATAGGGGTTAGCCTTATTAGGGTTGGCTATTAGGGTTGGCTATTAGGGTTAGGGTTGGCTATTAGGGTTAGGGTTGGCTATTAGGGTTGCCTATTAAGGGTTAGGGTTGCTATTAGGGTTAGCTATTAGGGTTAGGGTTGGCTATTAGGTTAGGTGTTAGGGTTGGGATAGGTATTAGGGTTAGAGATTAGGGTTTAGGTTTGGGTGTTAGAGGGTTGGGGTGTTAGGGTTTTGTTGTTAAGGTGTTAAGGATCTATTAGGGTTAAGTTTTGGGGGGTTAGGGTTAGGTATACGGTATAGGGTTAGGGATTAGGGTTAAGTTTTGGGGGTTAAGTTTGGGGGTTTGAAGTTTGGGGGTTAGGGTTGGGTATTAGGGTTAGGGTTGGGTATATTGGTTAGTTAAATTAGGGTTGAGGTTGGTTATTAGGGTTAGTTATTAGGGTACCGGGGTTGGTTATTAGGGTTAGTTATTAGGGTAGGGGTTGGATATTAGGGTTAGGTATTAGGGTAGGGGGTTGGTTATTAGGGTTAGGTATTAGGGTAGGGGTTGGTTATTAGGGTTAGGTATTATGGGATTTAAGGGCTGGATATTAGGGTTAGGTATTAGGATTAGGGTTGGGATACTTAAGGGTTAGGTATTAAGGATTAGGTTGATATTTAGGGTTGGCTATTAGGGTTAGGGTCTGGCTAATTAGGGATAGGGTTGGCTATTAGGGTTAGGCTATAGGGTAGGGTTGGCTATTAGGGTTAGATATTAGGGTTAGGGGTTGGCTATTAGGTTAGCATATTAGGGTTAGAGTTGGCTATTGAGGGTTAGGGTTGGCTATTAGCGTTAGGGTTGGCTATTGGGTTGGGGTTGGCTGTTTGGGTTGGCTATTGAGGTTAGGGTTGGCTATTAGGGTTAGGGTTTGGCGATTTAGGGTTGGCTGTTAGGGTTAGGGTTGGCTATTAGGGTTGGCTGTTAGGGTTAGGGTTGGCTATTAGGGTTGGCGGTTAGGGTTGGGTTGGCTATTAGGGTTAGGGTTGGCTGTTTGGGTTGGCTATTAGGGTTAGGGTTGGCTATTAGGGTTAGGGTTGGCGATTAGGGTTGGCTATTAGGGTTAGGGTTGGCTGTTAGGGTTGGCTGTTAGGGTTAGGGTTGGCTGTTAGGGTTGGCTATTAGGGTTAGGGTTGGCTGTTTGGGTTGGCTATTAGGGTTAGGGTTGGCGATTAGGGTTGGCTGTTAGGGTTAGGGTTGGCTATTAGGGTTGGCTGTTAGGGTTAGGGTTGGCTATTAGGGTTAGGGTTGGCTGTTAGGGTTGGCTATTAGGGTTAGGGTTGGCTGTTAGGGTTGGCTATTAGGGTTGGCTATTAGGGTTAGGGTTGGCTATTAGGGTTGGTATTTTAGGGTTGGGGTTGGCTATTAGGGTTAGGGTTGGCTATTAGGGTTAGGGTTGATTATTAGGGTTGGCTGTTAGGGTTGGGTTGGCTATTAGGGTTGGCTGTTAGGGTTAGGGTTGGCTATTAGGGTTAGGGTTGGCTATTAGGGTTGGCTGTTAGGGTTAGGGTTGGCTATTAGGGTTAGGGTTGGCTGTTAGGGTTGGCTGTTAGGGTTAGGGTTGGCTATTAGGGTTAGGGTTGGCTGTTAGGGTTGGCTATTAGGGTTAGGGTTGGCTGTTTGGGTTGGCTATTAGGGTTAGGGTTGGCTATTAGGGTTAGGGTTGGCGATTAGGGTTGGCTGTTAGGGTTAGGGTTGGCTATTAGGGTTGGCTGTTAGGGTTAGGGTTGGCTATTAGGGTTGGCGGTTAGGGTTAGGGTTGGCTATTAGGGTTAGGGTTGGCTGTTAGGGTTGGCTATTAGGGTTAGGGTTGGCTGTTAGGGTTGGCTATTAGGGTTGGCTATTAGGGTTAGGGTTGGCTATTAGGGTTGGCTATTAGGGTTAGGGTTGGCTATTAGGGTTAGGGTTGGCTATTAGGGTTAGGGTTGGCTGTTAGGGTTGGCTATTAGGGTTGGGGTTGGCTATTAGGGTTAGGGTTGGCTATTAGGGTTAGGGTTGGCTGTTAGGGTTGGCTATTAGTGTTAGGGTTGGCTATTAGGGTTGGCTATTAGGGTTAGGGTTGGCTGTTAGGGTTGGCTATTAGGGTTAGGGTTGGCTATTAGGGTTAGGGTTGATTATTAGGGTTGGCTGTTAGGGTTAGGGTTAGGGTTGGCTGTTAGGGTTGGCTGTTAGGGATAGGGTTGGCTATTAGGGTTAGGGTTGGCTGTTAGGGTTGGCTATTAGGGTTAGGGTTGGCTATTAGTGTTAGGGTTGGCTATTAGGGTTGGCTATTAGGATTAGGGTTGGCTATTAGGGTTAGGGTTGGCTATTAGGGTTGGGGTTGGCTATTAGGTTTAGGGTTGGCTATTAGGGTTAGGGTTGGCTATTAGGGTTAGGGTTGATTATTAGGGTTGGCTGTTAGGGTTAGGGTTGGCTATTAGGGTTGGCGGTTAGGGTTAGGGTTGGCTATTAGGATTGGCTATTAGGGTTAGGGTTGGCTATTAGGGTTAGGGTTGGCTGTTAGGGTTGGCTATTAGGGTTAGGGTTTGGCCTGTTAGGGGTTGGCTATTAAGGGTTGGCTATTAGGTTGGGTTGGCTATTAGGGTTGGCTATTAGGGTTGGGGTTGGCTATTAGGGTTAGGGTTGGCTATTAGGGTTAGGGTTGATTATTAGGGTTGGCCTGTTTTAGGGTTTAGGGTTGGCTATTAGGGTTGGCTGTTTAGGGTTAGGGTTGGCTATTAGGGTTAGGGTTGGGCTATTAGGGTTGGCCTGTTAGGGTTAGGGTTGGCTATTAGGGTTAGGAGTTGGCTGTTAGGAGTTGGCTGTTAGAGGTTAGGGTTGGCTATTAAGGGTTAGGGTTGGCTGTAGGGTAGGCTATTAGGGTTAGGGTTGGCTGTTTGGGTTGGCTATTAGGGTTAGGGTTGGCTATTAGGGTTAGGGTTGGCGATTAGGGTTGGCTGTTAGGGTTAGGGTTGGCTGTTTGGGTTGGCTATTAGGGTTAGGGTTGGCTATTAGGGTTAGGGTTGGCGATTAGGGTTGGCTGTTAGGGTTAGGGTTGGCTATTAGGGTTGGCTGTTAGGGTTAGGGTTGGCTATTAGGGTTGGCGGTTAGGGTTAGGGTTGGCTATTAGGGTTAGGGTTGGCTGTTAGGGTTGGCTATTAGGGTTAGGGTTGGCTATTAGGGTTAGGGTTGGCTGTTAGGGTTGGCTATTAGGGTTGGCTATTAGGGTTAGGGTTGGCTATTTAGGGTTGGGGTTGGCTGTTAGGGTTGGCCTATTAGGGTTGGCTATTAGGGTTAGGGTTGGCTATTAGGGTTGGCGTTGGCTATTAGGGTTAGGGTTTGGCTGTTAGGGTTGGCTATTAGGGTTGGGGTTGGCTATTAGGGTTAGGGTTGGCTATTAGGGTTAGGGTTGGCTGTTAGGGTTGGCTATTAGTGTTAGGGTTGGCTATTAGGGTTGGCTATTAGGGTTAGGGTTGGCTGTTAGGGTTGGCTATTAGGGTTAGGGTTTGGCTATTAGGGTTAGGGTTGGCTGTTAGGGTTGGCTATTAGTGTTAGGGTTGGCTATTAGGGTTGGCTATTAGGGTTAGGTGTTGGCTATCAGGGTTAGGGTTGGCTGTTAGGGTTGGCTATTAGGGTTAGGGTTGGCTGTTAGGGTTAGGGTTGGCTGTTAGGGTTAGGGTTGGCTATTCGGGTTTAGGGTTGGCTATTAGGGTTGGCTATTAGGGTTAGGGTTGGCTATTAGGGTTAGGGTTGATTATTAGGGTTGGCTGTTAGGGTTAGGGTTGGCTATTAGGGTTAGGGTTGGCTGTTAGGGTTGGCTATTAGGGTTAGGGTTGGCTGTTAGGGTTGGCTGTTAGGGTTAGGGTTGGCTATTAGGGTTAGGGTTGGCTATTAGGGTTGGCTGTTAGGGTTAGGGTTGGCTATTAGGGTTAGGGTTGGCTGTTAGGGTTGGCTGTTAGGGTTAGGGTTGGCTATTAGGGTTAGGGTTGGCTGTTAGGGTTGGCTATTAGGGTTAGGGTTGGCTGTTTGGGTTGGCTATTAGGGTTAGGGTTGGCTATTAGGGTTAGGGTTGGCGATTAGGGTTGGCTGTTAGGGTTAGGGTTGGCTATTAGGGTTGGCTGTTAGGGTTAGGGTTGGCTATTAGGGTTAGGGTTGGCTATTAGGGTTAGTGTATTCGGGTTAGAGTTTGGGATTAGGGTTGGCTCTTACTGGTTGGTATTAGGCTTAGGGGTGGGTGTTAGGGTAGATTATCAGGATTGGGTATTAGGGTTGGGCATTAGGACTAGGTATTAGGGTTGGGTGTTAGGGTTTTAGGGTAAGGGTTGGGTATTAGGTTTAGGTATTAGGGTTGGGGTTGCCTATTAGGGTTTGGTATTACGGTTAGGTATTAGGGTTGGTTATTAGGGTTAATGTTATGTATTAGGGTTGGTTATTAGGGTTAGGGTTGGGTATTAGGGTTGCCTATTCGGGTTTGTTATTAGGGTTGGGGAGTAGGGTTGGATATTAGGGTTAGGGTTGGGTATTAGGATTGGGTATTAGGGTAAGTGTATTAGGGTTAGGGTTGGCTATTAGGGTTAGGTATTAGGGTTGGGTATAAGGGTTTGTGTATTTGGGTTGGGGATTAGGGTTGGGTATGAGGGTTAGGGTTGGTATTACGGTTAGGGTTGGGGAGTAGGGTTAGTGTATTAGGGTTAGTGTATTAGGGTTGGGGATTAGGGTTAGGTATTAGGGTTACGGTTAGGTAATAGGGTTATGTAATAAAGTTAGGGTTGGGTGTTAGGGTTAGTGTATTAGGGTTGGGGATTAGGGTTAGGGGTGGTTATAAAGTTTAGGTGTTAGGGTGTTAGGATTGGGTATTAGGATTGTGTATTAGGGTTAGGGGTGGGTGTTAGGGTAGGTTATCAGGATTGGGTATTAGGATTGGTTATCAGGGTTAGGTATTAGGGTTAGGGTATTAGGGATTAATGTTAGGTATTAGGGTGGGGTATTAGGGTTAGGTATTAGGGATAGGGTTGGCTATTAGGGTTTGGTATTAGGGTTGGGTATTAGGGTTAGTGTATTAGGGTTGGCTTTTACGGGTTGGTATTAGGGTTAGGGTTCGGGAGTAGGATTGGGTATTAGGGAATTAAGGTTAGGTATTAGGGGTATGGTTGTGGATTAGGTATAAGGGTTAGGGTTGGGAGAGTATGAAAAATCGCGGGTAAGAACCAACTGTTAAACCATGCTATAATACACACACAACCGTAACCAATAACTTTATGCGGAGTAAAGTTCAAGTGTTAATACAACAAAAGGATATAGTAGAGTGACAATGGGGGTGACAAACATCTATCTGATAATGTACGGCAATGCCATAATACCACCATAATATTGGGTGCCCAGAACAAAAAACATTATTATTACCACAGTAGAGTACAGGGAGTGGGAGGCATCAGTAAATATATATATAGTGAATAAAGTGACGCTCCCTCGTTGTAAAATATAAAGATAATTATAAGTATCCGGGCCAACTATTCATGACGCGAAATTGCTTACGCGATAAAAACAGAGGCCCAAGGCCGAGTGTTTTTATACAGGTCGATGGAACTCAAAGTTAACTTCTATATCCTCAAATATTTTACAACTGGGTGTACTTGTATTTATTATAATACAACAAATTTCAGTGGAGTAAATATGATGAACAGATAATGACCGAAAGAAGCCTCCACCAAGTCTCTAATAACTGAAGACACTCAGACAACAAAAGACTGATTATATAACTCTAAACTTCATAAAATTTATAAAGGATTATTACTTTCAATTTTTTACAAGAGAAAAGTGATTCGCATCGTGGACCTTTTGGAGTTGTACTCTTATAAAGCCCCTTCATAAATAATTGACTGTAGTTTCAAGTAATAATTATAAGGTAGTTTGGTATGTTAATATTTGAATGTGTAATAATCCCACAAATAGCTAATACATAGGGGTGAGCACACTGTAATTTTGCAACCAAGAGCCATGAAAATCAGCTGCCAAAATCTTAATCGACTACTGACGATAGATTTTAATAATATGGGGTTGTGTAACCGTACAACTCTTTGAGTTGCAACTTTAAGTAAATGACAGAGTAAACAAGCGAAACAAGTATCGTGTGATTTTCACATTCCTAACTATTTATTCAGTTTAGTATGATTATTTTATTTTAGCAGTCTCTTCATGAATTGGCAATCTTTTCAATCTAAGTCTGGTGACTAGGGTCAATTGTAAAGCTCCACCAAGCGAGCAACCATCAATGCAACATGGTTTAAATAAGAAACTCAAGAAAATATTGAGCTAGTTGAAGAAGAACGAGAGACTCGTGAAATATACTTAAAAAGAAAGGTAATACAAAACACAGAAATAAGTGTAGCCTACAGACATTTGTTCTTTAGATGGAGTCAGCCAGGCACCATTGGAAAGCTGAAAAGAGTAAGATATTTTTAAAAAATGTAAAATATAAAGGATCAGCGTCCACAGTTAAAAAATTTGCGTTCTGTGTCCCTCGAAAATTTTCTAAAACGTTAGTGGTACGCGGAGAAGGCTGCTCTTTAAAAGCACTGGCTGTTTAATTCTCAATAAAAGACTGCTGATAAGTAAATGTTTATTCCCACTTGATAATTGCACTACCCTCACTTTAAGTCAATAATGGGAGAATCTATTTATATAGTTGGCGGTTTAATTTATGGATTGATTGGAATCCCCTTCTTAGGAGCCAGCGACTTATCTTAAGAATTTACTATTATATATTTAAAATTGCATTTTCATTAACTTTTAAATAGAGAAGACAAGGCAAATTCCAGAAATATTGAATATTTTAATCATAAGAAATTAATATAGCTAACACAGTATATTAGGAAGGGAACTAAACAGTTTCCTGAATGATAGTTGATATATCGTATGGCCCAGACATACCTGTCCAGGCGGCATTGTCAGATCCAGTGAGGGTGCACGGCCCTTGGTGTGATCACAAACCCCCGTCACGGTTTTTGCCATTGAACTTAATGGTCCATATAATAATGGCAGCTTCTATTATGATGGGATTGCTTGTGAGCAGTTGTGCAGTACTCAACAAGAGGGTCTCCCACTGCCAAACCATCCACGGTCTTTCGACTCCTTTAGGAAGGCTCTGGGTGCTGCAACCCAGCCAGTAACACACAAAGCCATAAAATACTCATCCCCTACAACTCACAGGTGCAGGACTGAGAACATCGACTTGTTCGCAGTTGCCACTTGTTATATGATCTTCATTTCCTGAAAAACACAAATAAAGCAAGATAGAGTAATTTGATTCTCTTCTGCGAGGTAGACTCTAAAACATCGGCAGTGAAAATACTGTAAAAAAAAAAAAAAAAAGAAAACACAAGTGATAATATAACAAATAAGAGTCACTAATTATGTTGAGAGTGATTTTGATTAATTCAAAGAAGAAAAGTTACAGATTGGAAAGCTTCAAAATGACCGTAAGATTATGTATTTTTGTGTATACAAGAATCCGCTAACTTATTTTTTGTCCTAGATACGACACCGCAACTCATTGCATTAATAAAATATAAAAAATCTCTTTGTGAGAATTTAGGTTTCCAGCTGGTTTGGAATGCTTTGTGCTACACATGTTAAATCATTGAGAGAGGATTAGAGATCACAATACGATTAAAGCAGGTACCAATTTTGATTAAGCGTTAAACCTAAAAGCATAATCAACGATAGAAATGAACATAACCTCCTTATAATTTATTTCTCACGAATCCACAATCGATCCTTATGTATATTTTAGAGTTGGGGTTGGTTGGTGTGTGCTATAATAAATGCTAGATGTCTACATCATTAGATCCAGATCACCTCTAAAAAAATCTAACATAATTTTATTGGTATTATAAGTTTTTAAAATTTTTAAATATCCTACCAAAAAGTCTCAAAGTCCGTAAGTGAATTTTGTGGAAAACATATCTCCAAATAAAATTTTCAAATTAACCTACAATATCAAATAACAAGATTTTCCTGAGAAAACATATTAGAACTCCACATGTATGGGTTGCACCTAAGAAGTGGGCCTCTAAATGTCCTCCAAAAACAGGGCATACAGAAGGGTCAGTTCTAGCTGAAAAGTTGGGCAGCACTCTATGTGCACACCTTGCAGTTCTTTAGTTTAAACATCCGCCTTACCCCCACAAATAATATTGCTTAATAAGATGCACACTCTGTAAGCACTATTTCAAGGGACGCTATCCTTGCTTTTCCAACGATGGAGATTGTGGGATGCAGTCTCCGTAGCAAGTTTTGAGTTTTGACCAAAAGAAAGAAAAAGTTACAACAGTTATATTTCTCACCCAAAATTGCCCTAACCGGAAAGAAAAAAAAAACATGCTAAGTATCATCTCTACAACTTCTTCCAAACTAAAAATTATTACTCTGGCAATGTATGGGTGCACTAAAGACGCAATCCTCACCCAAAAACCCAAAAATCTAGGGTCAAATACACATAGAGCAATTTCAGCTGGAAAAAGCTGGGGCTGCGCTCTAGTGATGCACAACCTTGCGTTTTTATCAGTCTAAACACCCTCCACCCTTACCTTGATGGAAATAACCCTCCCAAGCAAACTATATATATTGCTTGAAAGTGCACAACTGCAGGGTTTAATATATGAATATATTAAATAAAACCCATCCTTGCTTTCCTAATTGCAGAATCTTCTTGGTCGCAGTTCTCCGGTAGGAGCTTGCCATGCTGGGGTGGCACACCTAAAGACGCGGCCGTGTCTTCCGCACCAAACCACTCCCCAAAACAGGGCTCAATATACACAAAGTGCGCCGCTCAAACATTGGAAACTGCAAATGGCTCGTAGAATTGAGCCAAGTTTTGGGACGCATTGTGGTAGTCAAGTCAGACTTTAAAGAGTGGACCCATGACAATCGTGGCCATCATTATAGTTGCATCAAAAAGATAGTGCTCTCCCATGGACATATGCTATGGGTGCACCTAAGACGCGGCCTCCCAAACCTCCAAACAGGGTCAACTCAAAAAACAAGAGAGCAAAAATTTCAGAACTGGAAGCTTGAGGTACGTGAGTGCTGCAGGTGGCACACCTTGGCAGTTCTTCAGTCTAAACACCCTACAGGTGCAAGAGGTGACATGCACTCACCCCTTACCTGTGGAAATACGCCCACAAAACTATATATTCGACCTTGAAAAGTGCACACCTGTACGCTATTCAGCTTTCCTACATGCAAGATCCTTTGGGCGCAGATTCTGCCGTAAGACGTTTTTGGTATTTTTTGATACCTAAAATAAGAATGAAGAAAAGTTCCACAAGATAATTTCTCAGCGCCAGACAATTGCCATGTAAACAATAAAACACTAAGCTTGCTAACGAAATACAATCCTAAACCGTTCTCTTAACAACAAAATGATACCGTGACGCAGGCTCTCTTGCATGTTATATGCGGTGACCAAATTAAAATATGCGGCCCCTTTAAACACCCCGAAAACAGGGTCAAAATACACAAGAAGCACATGTTTTTTCCAGCTGAGAAGCCTTGGGCTGTGGTGTACAGGTTGCATCACCCTTCGCAAGTCTCTTACCCCATCCTAAAAACAGCGCAACTTTCTCCCTTTTAACATTTGGAAAAATACTCCCAAAAACCTATATATTGTTGAAAGTGCACACCTGCAGCTATTTTAGCCGGCACCATCCTTGCTTCTACATGCACGAGTCTGTGGCAGCAGATTCTAACGCATTAAGCAAACTGCATGTGTGGAGTATGCACCTAAAGACGCAGCCCTCCAAACACCCCAAAAAGGAGTCAAGATTAGCCAAGAGCATTATAACGCATGGAATAGGCTTTGGGCACGAACGCTCAGACAGTGGGACACCTTTGGCAGTTTCTGAAGTCAAACTCACCACCTAACACTGTTGAAATATATCAACCAAAGACAACTAATATTATTAGCAGTGAAAGTAATCACTGCAGCTATTCGTGGCAGCATTC
Organism: Xenopus laevis; assembly: GCF_017654675.1. Classification (NCBI taxonomy): domain Eukaryota; kingdom Metazoa; phylum Chordata; class Amphibia; order Anura; family Pipidae; genus Xenopus; species Xenopus laevis. The sequence goes on from NC_054377.1 coordinate 14,201, forward strand.
CTGCTTTCCTACAGTGCACTCTGCGCGGGCACGAGCTTCTCTGATAGAACTGGCATCTATGGGATGAACATGAAAGATGCGGCCTTCCAATACAGGATTGCCTAGGCCCCAAAACAGGGTCAATAACAACAAGAGCAATATAGTCTGGAAAGTCTTAGTGTTGCGTCATCCAATGGGTTGCACAACATTGGCAGTTCTTCAGCTCTAAACATCCCTTGATCTGTGAAATATAACACTCAAAACTATAATATTTGTGTGAAGTGGAACACACCTTGAAGCTGAAACTTCAGGCGGGCACCATCCGGCCTTTGCTTTCCTAGCATGTCGCTAGATGGGTTAGGCAGATCTATCCTGAAGATAAGCTAGCCACTGTATGGGTGCATGCTAGATAAGCTAGTCTGTCTATCCAAACTCCCCAAAAACACACTGGGGTCAAATAGACAAGAGCAATTTCAGCTAGCAAAGTTTTTGTGTTGCACTCCAGGTGCACACCGTTGGCTAGTTCTTCAGTCGTAAACACCCCCTTACCTGTGAGATATAACCCCCACAAAACTATATAATGCCTTAAAAGTGAATACTTTGCAGATATTCCGGTTGGTGCCATCCTTGCTTTCCTACATTGAGATCTGTGGGCGTAGTTTTCCGTAGAAGTTTGTGGTTTGACCTAAAAATAAGAAAGAAAAGTTCCAAAATTAAATTTCTCCCCAAAATTGCCATGACAACTAAAAACAACCTGCTAAGAATCAATCAATTGCTTGAAAGTGCACACCTGCAGCGGCACCATCCTTGCTTTCCTACATGCAGATCTTCTTGTCGCAGTTCTCCGTAGAGCTGCATGCATGGGTGCACCTAAAGACGCGGCCTCCAAACTCCCCAAAACAGGGTCAATACACAAGAGCGCCGCTCCAAACATTGAAACTGAAATGGCTCGTGAATTGAGCCAGTTTTGGGGCATTTGGAGGTCATGACTTTAGGTGCACCCATACATGTAGGGCATCATATAGTTCATAAAATATCCTGCATGCATGGGTGCAACTAAATATGCGGTCTCCAAACACCCCAAAACAGGGTAAATACACAAGAGCAATTTCAGCTGGAAAGCTTGGGACTGTGCTCTAGGTGCACACCTTGCAGTTCTTCCGTCTAAACACACCCTTGCATGTGAAATATCCCTACAAAACTATATATTGCTTGAAAGAGCCACACCTGTAGCTATTCAGTGGCACCATCCTTGCTTACCTACAAGCAGCTCTGTGGGCGCAGTTCTCCGTAAGAACTGCATGTAATGGGTGCCACCTAAAGAGCGGCCCTCTAAAACTCCCCCAAACAGAGGGTCAATACACAAGAGCAATTTCAGCTGGGAAAGCTTGGGGACTGTGCTCAAGGTGCACACCTTGCAGTTCTCAGTCCTAAACACCACCTTACTGTGAAATACCCCCCACAAACAATATATTGCTTGAAAGTGAACACCTGCATCTATTCAGTGGCACCATCCTTGCTTTTCTACATGCAGATCTGAGGGTGCAGTTCTCTGTAGAAGTTTGTGGTTTGACCTGAAATAAAGAAAAGAAAAGTTCCAAAATTAAATTTCTCCCCAAAATTGCCATGACAACTAAAAACAACCTGCTAAGAATCAATCTCCAACTTCTCCTTAACAAAATGATACCCTGCATGTATGGGCGCAACTAAATATGCGGCCTCAAAAAAACCCAAAACAGGGTCAATACACAAGAGCAATTTCAGCTAGAAAGTTTGGGGTTGCGATCCATGTGCACACCTTGCAGTTCTTCAGTCTAAACTCCCCCTTACTTGTGAAATACCCCCCACAAACTATATATTGCTGGAAACTCCATACCTGTAGCTATTCAGATGCACCATCTTTGCTTTTCTACATGCAGATCTGTGGGCACAGTTCTCCGTAGCAATTTGAGGTTTGACCTAACAAAAAGAAAAAAAAGTTCAAAAGTTAGATTTGTCCCCAAAATTGTCATGACAAGAAAAAAAAACTGCCAATCTCCAACTTCTCCTGAACAAAATGATACCCTGTATGTATGGGTGCACCTATAGACACGGCCTCCAAACACCCCAAAACCGGGTCAATACACAAGAGCAATTGTAGCTGAAAAGTTTGTACCAAAGTACGGAACAGGAGGTTACCAATAAAACTATATACATGAAGAATATACACTAGAGACCATGTCTGAAGGAACACGTGAAGGCCTCACCAGGGAGGGAAGTCCTGTGTCCCCCAAGCGACTGGAGAGAAAGAGATTTAACGGTGAGTACACAAAATCTACTTTTCTCCTTGGTCTGCTTGGGGGACACAGGAACAATGGGGACATACCAAACCTGTCCCAAGAATTTTGGGTGGGAGGTAGAGGCCGACGTGGAACTAGCCACCACAGCTTGAAGTACCTTCCTGCCGTAGCGGGTGTCAGATGCCGCAAAGGTATCAAAGTGGTAGAATTTGCCAAAAGTATGGATGGGCGTCCATGTGGCAGCCTTGCATAGCTGTTCAGCTGAGGGAAACAGTGCAGGGGAATAATGGAGAGATCACACTGATAGGAGACAGGGGTTGTGTGCCAGAGAGACCCGTGTGCCTAAGTGGAGGATCACCAGGGAGCTGATCTATGAGGCAGAAGCTGCGCAGAATGCCTGTCCCACTTCTGCAAGGGCGCGAAGAGAAGGGACCGCCTATCCGGAGTGACGCGCTAGTTGTGCGCACTTCTGGGTGGAGGACTGCTGGGCGGAAGTGAAGGAGGCGCCAATGCGGCGTGTGGTGCTGAACCAGCAGGGCTGTGAGGAGTGCGCTGTGTCCAGTGAGGGAGAGGTATATAATCCCTTACCGATGCTGCAGGCAGAGCTGAGCAGAGGGGAAACGCCAGGTTGCTAGAATTGCGGTGAACCCAATCTTGATATACACCAGGGAACAGGGCAAGGTAAAAACAAAATGGTGCTTACCTGCCCAGTTCTGCACAATCTAACTGGCCAGATGGTTCATTCCCACTGTAGCTGAAGGGGGATAAAACCTAAGCCTGGGTGGTCAGTGCCAGAGCACAAAGATACCCCGGAGACATCCAGTTGGAGGGGGAATGAAGGCAAAGCATGCAGTGTGGATGCCCATTCCAGGCCTCAGTGAAGGAATAAGAATAATAAATAATAAAATAAATAAAAGAGAAAAACAAAAACTAAAAACTGATCTGGCTCCGCCTGGGAGCTGGGGTATAGCAGGAGGAGGAGGGGTTAGTTTCTTTTTTGTTGTGTCCTGCCTCCTAGTGGTGTTAGCTATACCCCATTGTTCCTGTGTCCCCCAAGCAGACCAAGGAGAAATATAGTTTGTGGGGACTATTTCACAGGTAAGGGGGTGTTTAGACAGAAGAACTGCAAGGTGTGCCCCTTAAGCACAGCCCCAAACTTTCCAGCTGATATTGCTTGTGTATTAACCCTGTTTTGGGGTGTTTGGAGGCCGTGTCTTTGGGTGTACCCATACATGTTTGGGAGAAATTGGAGATTGATATTTAGCAGGTTTTTTTAGTTAGAGTTAGGGTTAGGGGAGAAATTTAACTTGGGAACTTTTCTTTATTTCAGGTCAAACCAAAAAGTTAGATTTCTCCCCAAAATTGCCATGACAACTAAAAAGCCTACTAAAGGTCTGTCTTCAACTAGTCCTGAACAAAAAGATACCCCACATATATTGGTGCACCTGAAGATGCGGCCACCAAGCATTCAAAAACTGGGGCAATAGGTAAATTTGAAGCTGTGTTCTAAAATCAAAACTTGCAGATTTCCCCCCTGTACCTGTGAAATACCCCACAAATTGTATAAGTACTGAACATACACACCTTCAGCATGCAAAATTCTGGAGGCTATTCTTTGCAGAAATGCACATTTCCTAAGAAAACAGGAGAAGAAAAAAAAGAACAGATTCAACAAAATTTCTCTCCAATTCCCCAACAAGTAATAAACACTTGCTAAATATTCTACTTAACATTATCAGTTTAGCTGAGCTTCGTTGGACCCTTTCATTACATCTGTACTCAATTGCTTTGAAAGTGCTGCTTTTTCATAGTTTGTTTGGGGGGGGATGGTACCGTTAGAACACTAAAGCTGGCCATAGATGTAAAAATCTTTTCGTTATTGTGAGACCACGATTATCTCAAAATGATCGTTTAAATGTACAATTTGTCCATCAACTAAAAAGACCATTTCAGGCAATATTGCCAGGAAAACTGAGGGTAGCTGCCTGCTTGGCATAGGTAGATTGCACTGGGACCAATACATTTTTTTTAACTTGGCCGATCAATTTTCTGACAGATGTCAGACAAAAAATCGTAAGATGTACAATCGTTTGATTCCCACTGGCTTCATGATAATTTTATGGATTGGTCAGGTTTCACTAAAATCAATCGTTCACCAAATAAAAATCTTTGCTTTTATGGGGACCTTAGATTGAAAATCAGTACATTTATGGAAAAAATATCTTGCCACCAAATAGTCACTGTCAACCCAAATCAACCCAATTTAGTAGGCCATTCCACCACAGCATAAATATTTTAATTTGTGGCATGAGCACACAAAAACCATAGCTGTGTCAACCTCAATTCTATAAAAAGCTGAATGCCTATACCAAGTACAAAATATATATATCTCACAAAAATAAAAATATCCTCAGTAAATGCATTGAAAGCTGAGCTATTGACTTTTCAGAGAAAGTACCCTGATTGTCTTATAAAGTGGTATAACAAAGTGGTAAATGAAAGAGTAAAGTGGATGTAGAGGAAGCTGATCCTAAAACCTAAATCTAGACTAAATGTTTGAAATGAAAAATATCCCCATGTGCCAAGAACACTTTCCAAAGCAAACTGAAGCCCTTACTAAAAAAAATTCTAGGGAGACCTAATTTACTAGTAAAACTTGAAAATTTGGCCCAGAAATACCGACTTAGCAATTGTAGTGAAAGGGTTAGAGCTGATGAGGTGTCAGTAAAAAAAATCGTGGCATCAGAGAGATGAAATCATCAGTAGGCAAGATGAAATTATCTCATGCACCACACACTTTTAGGCGCCCTTGTCCTTCACCTACACGTCAAATAATTACGCCTTCCAGTGCAGTGGGGGGAAAAAATACCAAACTAAACACAACAGAAAAATTCTATTATTGCCCCTGAACACATATAAACCAGATGTAAACAATACAACAATTCTTGTTATACAGTATAGCCAATCAGTACACACAACAATGTATCTTTCAATAGTGTAGCTGCGTATGGTACATTTCAAAACATGGTTTAAACATAACCCAAGGTTGCGAGGGCACTTTGGCCAAAAGTACAGTGTATCTTGTCTGATACCCCCTTTGCAAGCTTTTTGGGTGAATCGCTTGCCAGAAATGGATGGAAGCATGTCTCTGAAATGCTTCACCCATCAATCGGGCCACATTGTTACATGCAGGCATCTCTGGAATCTCAGTGCCACCAAACTACAGGGCAGAGAGTATCTGCAACTGGTATTTGTAATAGGATAATTTGGGGCCTGGTAAGGAGCTCATCCTGTCTCTGGGCTCATCCTGTCCTGTTCTCCATGACTCCTTTTCGGTTACAATTTGTGTTCCACAGGTTGGGGGGGTATAAACAATAAAGGGTTCTGAATAAGGGGATGCTTGTGTAAAGGTTATCCACATATAAGTGGTAACCTTGGCCCAGAAGCGGAGTGATGAGCTCCCACACAATTTTGCCACTGACAGTCAAGTCAAGGGGACAACCAGGGGGGTCTAATTGGGAGTCCTTGCCCTCATAAATCATAAAATAGCTGGTGTACCCTGAGCTTTTGCAGAGCTTTTGCTTGGGATGTACTACTGGAATTTTAGGCGCCCTTTGAAGAGAAGTGATTAATCTATACAAATGTTTTTGGAGGGGATGTACACTTCTCCAAAGCGCTCTGACAGGATGTCTATAAGGGGCCTCAATTTATGCAGCCTGCCATATCTGGGCTCATTAGGGGGTACAGCAGCAGCATTATTAAAATGTAGAAACCAGAGCAGTAGCTGATACTGGTTTCTAGATATCGTGGCTGAAAAAATAGGGATATGCATTGCAGTAATGGTATCCCAGTAGGTTTCCAAAGAATTTGCTTTTACCCATTGCTTAAGCGAGGCCCACACACATGTGCTTGAGCAGGATTTTGGGCAAGATATTACTCTGCATATACATTTGTATATTGTATATGTAACAAATCAACTGGATCAAAATTCCTAGCGTCCACCTTTACACCTAAGACTGCAGTAAATGGTGGGATCTAAGGGGAGAAATTACAAAGAGGCCCCCACATAGGCTCTCCTCCATTTGCAGTATCAGCCCTATTGCCCTCTTGCTCATCTTCAATACCCTGATCAACCACATCCTGCTCAAGCTCCATTGGCTCCTCAAGGGCAGTAACAGTACTACAGCTGTCAGACGGTGACTCATCAGTAGAGGAGTCACTGTCTGATGCAGGGGGCACATACTCAGAATCAGAGTCACTAAACTCATCTGAGCTAGATGCCATGAATAGAGCAGCACCATCTTCAATTGATGAAAACCTTCTGGCCATGCTGCCAACAAACATACTCTATATATACCCTAGTCTAAAAACCTCACAAACAGAGGGACAAATAAAGAAAAAAAAAGGAATTTCATAGTATGACCTGTAGCCATAAAAAGAAAGTTTACTTCTAGTAAAACTAATAATACAAAGAATGATGCGATCCGCATCGGAGCTCACCCAGTAGCGCTGTGTTTTCCCGGTCGCAGCCCGTGCGAGACGCCGGCCACTTCCTGCCGGTATTCAGTGTAGAGCAAACAGTATTCTCGTCACTATCGGCGCTGATCCAGGACACGGCACACAGACAACGGCATCAATGCAAAAAGGTTGGCTTTATTTGAACACACACATGCGGTTGTGGATTACAGCGGTGGAAGGCTGTCTGACTTACGCGTTTCTTGCCGGATCACCCGGCACTTCCTCAGAGTCAGTATAGATCACATGACTCGAGACTTAAATAGCTAAAGTGATTAACATCCGTGTTAAAAATACAGGTGCATTTAAATTATCAGTATATAAAAATTATAAACAGTGCATATTACTTTTATGTATTTGTATGATATCTTTAGCAAACAATTAAATTATTGTTATATTATTAAACAAATGAATTTAATAAAAGGTGACCAAAAAAACAAGTGATATGAATTAATTATTAAAAATAAAAATAAAAATAATAGAATTATCCGTGTTTCTCAATCTCCTTGTTCAGATCAATGATATTGTAATAAACTGTGTGTTTAAACATTTAAAAACACTAAATGCACTTCGGCATGATTATAAAAACATATACACATGACTATAAAAAATAATTATGTTTCCTATGAGGACTAATTTTGTTACTATATTGAATAGAGTTACATTTTTCGTTAATATTAGTGTATCAATTTAATCTAATTGCTGTCAGTCATATTGAGCAATAGGAAACAATTGTAACTTCTTAGCTATTTTTTTAGTATCTAAAGTCATTTGTAGAGCAGGAAAATATTTTATTTATTTAAATGAAATGTCTTTATATCTTTTATTTATTTTTTATTTTTTATTTTTTATTCTGCTGTGATATCTTTGTTAATTGGTAACTGTACATATCCCTATATATATGTATATATGCACATATCCACATACACATCTATATATCTCAGCAAATAGTAAATAGTAGGCCAGAATTGGGGATCTAATATATATCATATTGTGTATCATTCAGTCCATTTCCAATATTTAAGTATGTTTTTAATCAGTCACACTATTACAATAAATTGAACCCAATGATATTGCAATATGATAGAAAATATAATGAAAAATATAGAGAATTGTTTTTTAAAAAATTAATTAATGTTTTATTATTTCATTTGGATTAATCAAAATATCTGGGGAATATGGTGTTGTTCACAATGGGATAATAATATGTGAAAGAAACCCATTACACACCGATTCTTTCTAGAGAGTAATCTGTATATAAGAGTTAAGTAAACACTACTATCTCACTGTCTTATGAAATACTTAATGTCTCCTTCTTTGTTAAGTCCTTTCGGTTTCACAGTGTTCAGGGTCAGTACCCAATGGAATTCTCTCTTAGAGAGTTTTTCCTCTAAATCTCCTTTCCTTTTACCTAGTTTAATGCACTCAATTGCTTGAAAGGTTATGTATTGCTCATTTGCCTGATGTTTTTCTATTACATGCTCAGCTATTGCTGATGAAATATCCCTTCTATTTATGCAGGCCAGATGTTCTAATATACGATCTTTCAATCTCCTAGTAGTTTTACCTACATATTGTTGTCCACACTTACACGTGGCCAGATATATGACATTCATAGTTTTGCAATTTACATACATCTTATTTTTATAATATTTTTTTGTATTGGTGCTCTGAAATTGATCAGATTTGTTAATAAAGCGGCAACACTTACATATGTTCGCTCCACACCTGTAGGTGCCCACTACTTTCATCCAATTACTGTTATCTACCTTGTTAATATCTGGTAGCATACTAGGTGCCACTTTGTCCCTAAGATTGGGGCTACGTCGATATACTATCTGTGGTCTTTTGAGGTCCAGATTGGATAGTATAGGGTCTCTTTCAAGTATGGACCAATGTTTGTAAATTATTTTCTGTATTTGTTTTGCCTCTGTACTAAATGTTGTTATAAATCTTACCCTTGGGTTTTTTTGTTCATTTCTACTATTTTTTGATGTTTTTAACAAATCTGTTCTATTTTTTGTTATTGCATTTTCATAGGCTTTTTTTACACAGTCTGTTTCATAGCCCCTTGATATAAGTCTGTCCCAGAGTTCCATTGATCTCTGGTGAAAGGTGTCCCAAGTGGTACAGTTCCTTCTTAATCGGATGAACTGACCAGTCGGTACACCTCTCAGCAGTGGTTCTGGATGGCTGCTCTGTCTGTGTAATAATGAATTCCTACTTATAGTTTTCCTATAAACATCAGTAAGAATGTGTGACTCGTTAGTGGTAAATTGTATATCAAGAAAATCCATCGTTAGTTGATCACTCTTATAGGTAAACTGTATGTTATTATTATTATTATTGCAATAATCTACAAAACTTATTAGTTGTTGTTCATCTCCATCCCAAATGATGATCAAATCATCGATATAACGATAATATCTTTTAATATGTTTTATGTAGGGATTATTCTCAGCATATATATAATGTGTCTCAAACCACCCCATAAAGAGGTTGGCATAGGATGGGGCAAATTTTGCCCCCATCGCTGTGCCACGTCTCTGTAAATAGTGCTGCCCATCGAACATGAAATAATTATGTTTTAGTAGATAATCTACTGCATCAAGTATATATTGGTTTTGTTGTGGGTTGTACAATTTTGCTTCATTTAACCAAAAATATAAAGCATGTAAGCCATCTTGATGTAATATGGATGAATATAGGGCTGAGACGTCCATTGTGACCCAGGTATATCCCTCATTCCATTCCATGTCAGTTAATTTGCTGATTGCATCCCCGCTATCTCTCAAATATGAGGGCAATGTGAGTACTATTGGTTGTATCAATTTATCAACGTATTCACTTAATTTTTCATTTAGGGATCCAATCCCTGCAATTATGGGACGTCCTTTAGGTCTATATTGATCTTTATGTACCTTAGGAAAGGTATGAAAAATAGGAATTTTAGGATATTCCACTTGTAAGTATTGAAATTCGTTATCATTTAATATACATTCAGTTCTACCATAGTGTAAGAAATCATTTAATTTTTTTTGAAATATTGACGTGGGGTCTCCTTCTAATTTGACATAGTTATTAGTATCACTAAGTTGTTCCTTGATGTCTGTTTCATAATATTCACGATTCAAAACAACTATGGAGCCCCCTTTGTCCGAATTCCTTATAACTATATTGTTATTCGTTTTGAGGGAATTTATTGCTTGGTATTCTCGTTTTTTTAAATTATTCTTATTTATAGTCACACGTTTCTCAGATAATTTTTTCAAATCCGAGGTCACCAAGTCATAAAATCTCTCCACAAACGGTCCCTGTTGTGTTGTGGGATTGAAGTGAGATCTTACCTTTAAATCTGTATGTATTATTTTAATATTTTCTACAACCCCTGTCTCAACAGGTATATATGTATTCTCAACACTGTTTGATAGATCTAATTGGTCAATAGCTTCTAACACATCCTGAGTTAAGAAATTACTATCTGGACCCACAGGTTGTAATTCTTTATCCTTACTACGTATATGAAAAAATCTTTTTAGCGCTAAACATCTAACTAGCATATTTACATCCATAATAGATTCCGTTAAAGAGAAATGGTTAGATGGGCAAAAAGTCAAACCCTTATTCAGCACAGTCCTTTCATCATTAGACAGTTCATAGTCAGATAGATTAATTACCAAGTCCTCTTGTTTTTCTTGTTCTTTTCGATCATCTTCTATCTGTATTTCTTGTTGGTCTTTGATCTTGTTCCTTTTATATTCATTGTTGGTTTTCCTTCCTCCTCTCTGTCCTCTCTTTCTTCTCTTGATTTTTTCTTCGAAGTTATCTGAATTTTCTTCTGGGGTTCCTCTTCTGGGGTGTCTTCCAAATCGCTGCCGGATGTCGCTAAAAAAGAAACACTGACAGAAGTATTATCTGAATCATCATTTAAATTTGCATAGTCTTTCTGGTTGCCCCTGAAGGGAGATTTGTAAGGACCACGGGTTTTTATTGCTGGTTTCAATCTCTCCCATCTGCCTTTTTGCGGATTCAGTTTCATTCCCCAAGAGAACACTCTGTTTTGTTCATAATCTGCTTTATCTCTGAGAAATTTTTTTTGTTTAATGTCCATAATTTTTTTCTCCAGATTTTCGACATCACTATTAATTCTTATAATGTATTTTTCATAATCCAATGAATCTTTGTGAGATTCCAAATTTTTCCATAGTTCTGTAATTTCCAAATGTATTCTATCCTGTTCTTTATCATATTTGTTAATCAGTATGTCCATCAATTTGAAAGAACAATCTGCTAAAGTGTTATACCAGGTTTCCATTAATATATTGTCTTGTATTTCAAAGGCTGGGAATTTTTTTATACGCAATCCCCTCGGGATCCGTTTAACATCAATGTAATTCTGCAAAGTAATTTGTTCCCAGCCTAATTTCAGCTCTTTAATTTTTAATTTTTGTAATTTTTTGAAGAGCATATGCATATCCGTGGAAGATTTCCCCTTCTCATGTAATAACCGGGGTTCTCCATTGGGATCTGGAGCACATTGTTCTGCAAAAATGGACCGTGCTTTTTCCCATCTAGCTGTCTTAGCCTGTTGTAAATTTTCCTGCTCGAGTTGTGTAGTTGGTACAGCCCCCACCGCTCCACTCCCGTGTGTGTTATTAGCCATAATGACTGGAGTCTTTCAAATGTTCATTGCCGTATAGCGTTTTCAATTATAAAACATTAGGTCGGCATATGCAGATACTCCAGTGTATACAGGGGTCTCCCTCTAAGTAAATCGCACCCTTGAAGTCATTCAATACAAGTAATAATACAAAGAATGATGCGATCCGCATCGGAGCTCACCCAGTAGCGCTGTGTTTTCCCGGTCGCAGCCCGTGCGAGACGCCGGCCACTTCCTGCCGGTATTCAGTGTAGAGCAAACAGTATTCTCGTCACTATCGGCGCTGATCCAGGACACGGCACACAGACAACGGCATCAATGCAAAAAGGTTGGCTTTATTTGAACACACACATGCGGTTGTGGATTACAGCGGTGGAAGGCTGTCTGACTTACGCGTTTCTTGCCGGATCACCCGGCACTTCCTCAGAGTCAGTATAGATCACATGACTCGAGACTTAAATAGCTAAAGTGATTAACATCCGTGTTAAAAATACAGGTGCATTTAAATTATCAGTATATAAAAATTATAAACAGTGCATATTACTTTTATGTATTTGTATGATATCTTTAAGCAAACAATTAAATTATTGTTATATTATTAAAACAAATGAATTTAATAAAAGGTGACCAAAAAAACAAGTGATATGAATTAATTATTAAAAATAAAAATAAAAATAATAGAATGACTTTAGATACTAAAAAAATAGCTAAGAAGTTACAATTGTTTCCTATTGCTCAATATGACTGACAGCAATTAGATTAAATTGATACACTAATATTAACGAAAAATGTAACTCTATTCAATATAGTAACAAAATTAGTCCTCATAGGAAACATAATTATTTTTTATAGTCATGTGTATATGTTTTTATAATCATGCCGAAGTGCATTTAGTGTTTTTAAATGTTTAAACACACAGTTTATTACAATATCATTGATCTGAACAAGGAGATTGAGAAACACGGATAATTCTATTATTTTTATTTTTATTTTTAATAATTAATTCATATCACTTGTTTTTTTGGTCACCTTTTATTAAATTCATTTGTTTTAATAATATAACAATAATTTAATTGTTTGCTTAAAGATATCATACAAATACATAAAAGTAATATGCACTGTTTATAATTTTTATATACTGATAATTTAAATGCACCTGTATTTTTAACACGGATGTTAATCACTTTAGCTATTTAAGTCTCGAGTCATGTGATCTATACTGACTCTGAGGAAGTGCCGGGTGATCCGGCAAGAAACGCGTAAGTCAGACAGCCTTCCACCGCTGTAATCCACAACCGCATGTGTGTGTTCAAATAAAGCCAACCTTTTTGCATTGATGCCGTTGTCTGTGTGCCGTGTCCTGGATCAGCGCCGATAGTGACGAGAATACTGTTTGTTCTAGTAAAACTACTCCAGCACTTGGAAAGGTAGAAAAAAAAATAAGATACACAAAACCTATATGCTAAACTCGTTGAAACTTAAAAACTATGTTACCCTATTCGTCTGCCAAAAGAGCCAACAGAACCTAAACCCTTGAACTCCCTGCAACCTTTATGGCAAAAACTTCACTATTTACTTTACCATATTTTAAAGTATGGATAGGGACATCTGTCCCATGATTGATATTTTTACAATGCATTTTATTTTTGCTTTCAAAAGATTTGTTCTTGATTCAGAACAACTTAGGAGTACTTGAATGCAAATGTATACATTAGTAAAGAACTGGATTATGGAGGTACGCTGGTAAGTGATTTGGGTGGAGGAGTCACAGAGGATGGAGTCAGGTGAGTGTACTGGCCTTGGATGACCACAGCCATTAATGACATTTTCCTCATAATACAGATTCACAGTAAACAATAACTTTACACAAAAATATTACTAATCTTGTCACTGAATGGCAAGCTTTGATTTGGCATGACTAACTCTATTCATATCAATAGATAAATATATATAAATATTTTATGTAGTGATAGGGACAGCTCTGTCCCATAAGTGGTACTTTAAACATGCATTTTATTGTTTGGATTTATAATGATTTAAGTCAAATGGGAGTTTGTTTTAACCAAACATGCTATAATGCAAAGGTATATGTTGCTACATAACTGCATTATGGAGACATGCCCGTGTGTGGTTGGGGTGGAGGAGTCACAGAACAGTCGCCTATAGGAGCACAGAGAATGGAGTGGGGCGAGTGTGCTGTGACTGGACGACCACAACCATTAAGGACAATTCACTCATAATCAGAAGTGAAATGGTGGAAGAAATTGGACCACATTTCCCAGCATGCTCTATAAATCAGTACACAAATGGAAGAATTTCTACAAGTTGGCTGTGTTTCCAAGCAACCTTTATTATTGGAAGGATAATGAGACATGGTGGTACAAATTGAATCACATTTCCCAGCATGCTCTATAAATCACTATATAAATGAATGCAAGTTGAATATGTTTCCCAGCAAACTCCATAACTTAGAGGATGATGAGCAATTTTGGTACATACTGGTTTATATATTCTAGCATGCTCTATACACACAGCACGTAACTGGAGGAGCTAATAAACATTTGATATGTTTCCCAGCAAAGCTCCATCAACCAAAGTATAATAGGAAATGCTGGACCAAATTGGACTGCTTTTCCCAACATGCTCTGCTATTCAATGGACTGTAATATTAGTACAAGTTGGGCTATAGCTGGTAGAAAATGGAAAGTGCTGCTACAGACTGGGCTACATGTGACTGGGAAGTATCTCTACATGCACAGAATACACACAGGCAGCAATAACATTGGCTGATGAATTCAAATAAAAAGGATGGAATGGCACTGATTGGAGGAGGTGTGGTTAGTGAGCTAAAGCCTGCCCCGCCTCCCTTACAGCTTACTGGCTCTGTTAATGGCACACAGAAATGATGTCAGCTGGAATGAGCTCATTGGTGTGCTGCAAAGTGGGCGGGGAGGCTGGGTTTGCTAACTTCATCCTGTCACTTAATCTGAGATGTTTGTAAGGGCAGCAGTTGTTGCAAGCATGTCTATTTATTATTATTATTTATTGTTGTTTACACAGGTTTAAGGGTGTGCCACAAGGCAACTTAAAAAATTACTTTGTGGCTTAGTGTGGGAACCCATCTGCATTAAATCCAAAATCAAATGAGGGCAGGGTCCTCATTATACCTTGTATTTATTATGGGTGTTATATCATAAATAAACTGGAATAAGAAAACAAGTGAGCAACACTTTAGTATAAAGAATTCAAACAGTAAGTAGGGATAAGACATGCCATAGCATATAATATACCCCCATAATATCAGGGAACTCAGTAAAGCAATTAGTATTAATTGACCCAAGTAGGGGGTAAGACACATTGTAGCTTGCACAAAACACCAATAATAAGGGGTACCCACTACAAGCAAAGCCACTTTATTATTAAATTACCCTGTAGAGTACAAATAGGGTGAGAAACACTGCGTCATGTATTATACACCCAAATGATGGGGTGTCCAGTACAATAAAGGTATTAGAGTACAAGTGGGAGTGAGACACACTGCAGCATGTAATATATACACCCAAAATATGGGGGGTGCTCAATATAATAAAGGCAGTTAGCATTACTTGACAGAGTAGAGTACAAGTGGGGGTGAGATGCTGCAGTATAAATTCTAAACCAATAAAATTTGAGTAAAATAAACCAATCTAGCAATTAACTAAAAATAATTAGTACTACTTGACCCAAGGAGGGGGTGAGACATATTGTAGCATAATACATACATAATATGGGGGTGATCAATGCATTAAAAGCAGCTAGCATGACATTAAACAGAAGAGTACAAGTGGGAGGTGAGACCAACTATATCATGCATTATGCCTCCGTAATATTGGGTCGAGCAGTACAATAAATGGAGTTAGTATTACTTGCCCCAGTAGAGTACAAGTGGGTTAAGACACGCTGTAGCATGTATATTAGGGTTAATGTACAAGTAAGGGTGAGACCCACTTCAGCATGCATCATACACCCATAACATGGGGGTGCCTAGTACAATTAAAACAGTTAGTACAAATTGACCCAGTAGAGTACAAATGAGGATGAGACACACTGTAGTATGTATTATATACCAATAATATGGGGGAGCCCAGTACAATGAAAGCCATTTCTGATTACTATACCCAGTAGAGTGGGGGTAAGATAAGCTGTAGAATGTATTATACACGCATAATAAGGGGGTTCTCAGTACAATAAAAGAAGTTAGTGTTACTTGACCAAGTAGAGTACAAGTGGGGGTGACGCACACTGTAGCATGCATAATACACCAATAACATTGGGGTGCTCAGTACAAACTCACTTGTTATTTTACTCAGTAGAGTATGAGGGGATGAGACACACTGTAGCATGTATTATGTGTCCATAATATAGGGGTGCTCAGTACAATACAGGCATTGGCATTATTTGACCCTGTAGAGTGTGAGTGGGGATGAGGCATGCTATAGTATGCATCATGGACCCATAATAATGGGGTTCTCAAAACAATAAAAATAATTACTACTACCTGACCCAAGGAGGGGATGAGACACTGTAGCAATGAGAAGAATAAAAAATATTAATACTAAATGACCCAAGGAGGGGGCAAGACATGCATTATGCACCCCTAATTTATCATGCATTATGCACCCATAATATTGGGGTGTGCAGTACAATAAATGGAGTTAGTATCACCTGACCCAGTGGAGTACAAGTGGGGGTGAAACGAACGGTAGCATGTATTAAACACCTGTAATATGGGGGGTGCTCAGTACAATAACGGCAGTTAGTATTACTTGAGCCAGTACAGTACAAGTAGGTGTGAGAGACACTGTAGCATGCATAAAACACATATAATATAGGGGGGTGCTCAGTATAATAAAGACAGTTAGCATTACTTGAGCCCAGGGCCGCCATTAGAAATCACGGGGCCCCGTACAACAAAATGTTCAAGGCATCCTGGGCCCCACCCACCCCAGATCCAGCCCACTCCACACTACAGTTAAAAGAACACACAGACATCAGTGCTAAAAAAGGTAGCCCCTCCCCACACACAAAAGTTATAAAAAGCTATTGATGGTCAGGCCCCCTTATAAATTAAAAAAAACTGTGGAGCCAGGGCCCCCCATAATTTTTTTTTAAAGAAATTGGTGGTCAGAGCCCGCTACAAGTTAAAAAAACAAAAAAACATTGGTGCCAGGGTCTCCCATAAAAGTTTTTTTAAAAAAACATTGGTGATCAGGGGCCCCCCTGCAAGTAAAAAAAGATTGATGGCCGCCCCCCCATAAGTTATAAAAAGTCATTGGCCATTGGAACTTGCCCCCTGCAAGTATAAAAAAAACTGACCAGATCCCCCCAAATTTTTTAAAAATTGGTGATCAGGGGCCCCCCTGCAATTTTAAAAAAAAGAATTGGTGATCAGGGCCCCCTATAAGTTAAAAAAAACAAAAAAACCTTGGCGCCAGGGCCCCCCCCATAAAAGTTTTTTTTTAAAAAAAAACAAAAACATTGGTGAGCAGGGCCCCCCTATAAGTTAAAAAAACATTGGCACCAGGGCCCCCCATAAGTTTTTTTTTTTAAAAACATTGGTGATCAGAGGCCCCCCTGCAAGTAAAAAAAATTGATGGCCTGCCTGCCCCCCCAAGTTATAAAAAGCCTTTGGTGATTAGGGCCCCCCTGCAAGTATAAAGAAAAAAATTGGCCAGATCCCCCCAATTTTTTTTAAAAAAATTGGTGATCAGGGGCCCCCCTGAAATTTAAAAAAATAATAATTGGTGATCAGGGCCCCCTATAAGTTAAAAAAAAACAAAAAAAATTGGTGCCAGGGGCCCCCCCATAAAAGTTTTTTTTTAAAAAAACATTGTTGATCAGGGCCCCCCCCTGCAATTTAAAAAAAAATAATAATTGTTGACCAGGGCCCCCCCCATAAAAGTTGTTTTTTTTTTAAAACATTGGTGATCAGAGGCCCCCCTGCAAGTAAAAAAAATTGATGGCCTGCCTGCCCCCCCAAAGTTATAAAAAGCCTTTGGTGATCAGGGCCCCCCTGCAAGTATAAAGAAAAAAATTGGCCAGATCCCCCCAAATTTTTTTTAAAAAAATTGGTGGTCGGGCCCCCCTACAGGCTAAAAAAAAAATTTGGTGATCAGGGCCACCCTATAAGTTAAAAAACAACAACATTGGGCGCCAGGGCCCCCCATAAAAGTTAAAAAAAAAAAAAAACATTGGTGATCAGGGGCCCTCCTGCAAGTAAAAAACAAATTGATGTCCTGCCCCCCCAAGTTATAAAAAGCCATTGGTGATCAGGGGCCCCCCTGCAAGTATAAAAAAAAATTGTCCAGATCCCCCCTTTTTTTTAAAAAAATTGCTTGCCAGGATTTTGTGTCTAAGGGCCCAGCCATGCTTCACTTACTTGATTAGCCGGTCCCCCGTGTTCGGTGTGCTGCACAGTGTGCACAAAGCGTTTCTCCTATTAAGATTTCCTGTACCCTTGTGGTCCTTTAAGAATAAGTCCCAGTAAAGCTGTACAGGGATTAGATAAAGGGATTCAATCCCAATGCAGATTTACCAGGATTTATTCTTAAAGGACCAATGAGGTTACAGGAAATTTTAATAGGAGAAACGCTTTGTGCACAGAGCTGCTGTGCAACACGTGGAAGACAGGGGGGCCTGGCTAAAGTGAAGCATGGTCGGGCCCCGCTAAGACACAAAATCCTGCGGGCCCGGGACAACTATCCCCCCTGTGACACCTGATGGCGGCCCTACTTGAGCCAGTACAGTACAAGTGGGGTGAGACACACTGTAGAATGTATTATACACCCATAATATGGGGGTGCTAAGTATAATAAAGGCAGTTAGTATTACTTGAGCCAGTACAGTACAACTGGGTTGAGACGCACTGTAGAATGTATTATACACCCATAATATGGGGGTGCTAAGTATAATAAAGGCAGTTAGTATTACTTGAGCGAGTACAGTACAAGTGGGGTGAGACACACTGTAGCATGGATAATACACATATAATATGAGGGTGCTCAGTATAATAAAGGCAGTTAGTATAACTTGAGCCAGTATAGTACAAGTGGGGTGAGACACACTGTATTATGCATTATACACATAGCAAATGAGTGGTGCTTAGTACAAAAAGATAAATAAGAAATAAAAGCAGTGAGTATTCTCTGTCACAGGGGCACAAGTTACACTGACAGGAAGAATGCAGGCATGATTTTATTTTTAAGCAATATAAATGAACATAGGTTGTTTTTCCCAGCATGCCCAGCATTTTTCCCAGCATGTGAGGTGATCAACTTGAGTAAATAAGCCAAAGCTTAGTGAGAAATGGTACTAATTAAAATAGACTTCCCAGCATGCTAAACAAGACATTTGACAATAGGAAGTGCTGGTAAGATTGAGCAAGACATCCTAGTAAACACAGTAAGCAGTGGATAATGGTAAAATGTGGTACAACTTGGACTGCTCTTTCCAGCATGCTCTCTTATTCCATATATCACTGGAAGAAATAATACAAGTTGGCCTCTGTTTCCCAGCAAATAGTAAAACACAAAGTATGTTAAGAAATGATGGTAGAAATTGAGCTACATTCTCCAGCAGGCTCAACAAGCCAGATCATAACTGCAAGTGCTGATAAAATTGGGCTAGCCATTCCAGCAAACTTTATACACCAGGGATTAATGGGAAATGGTAGTACAATATGGGTTTTACTTTATTTATTTTTTTTGTAATCATGGCTATTTATCAACCAAAGCAACGTCACTAGCAATGGACTACATTTCCCAGCACCCTCTATAGATCAGTACACAACTGGAAGAACAAGTACAAGTTGGCTGTATTTCCCAGCAAACTCCATAAACCAAAGTAGAATGGGAAATGGCTGAACAAATTCTACATTTCCCATCATGCTCTATAAACAGTACATAACTGGAGGAGCTAATAAAAGTTGGCTTTGCTTCCCAGCAAGTCCCATAAACCAAATGATCATGGTATATGAGTGTACACATTGCACTACAATTCCCAGCATGCTCTATAAACAGTATATAACTGAAGGAGCTAATAAAAGTTGGGTTCGCTTTCCAGCAAGCCCCATAAACCAAATGATCATGGGATGAGCATACACATTGGACTACAATTCCCAGCATGCTCTATAAACAGTATATAACTGGAAGAGCTAATAAACATTTGATATGTTTCCCAGAAAGCTCCATAAAGCAAAGTATAATAGGAAATGCTGTATCAAATTGGATAGCATTTCCCAACATTCTCTTTAATGCAAGTTTTTGCATACATGATTATTTATCAACAGAAGCAATGTCAGTGATCTACAGCTGATACTGAAAAGTGAGCGGTTATATGGGTACATAAGCCAAGTGATATTAGGAAATAGTGGTACAAATGTGACAACATTTCCCAGCATGCCGTATAATTTAGTGTATAACCAAGAATTTATACAAATTGGACTGTTTACAACAAACTGCATAAATTTGGAAAGCGTCTGTGACACTCACATGCTCAGACCCCTCAGCTAAGCTTAGGGGTCATCACTAATTATCCAGTAGAAAATGAAGTTGGTCTGTAATATACTGTCTGTAGAGAATCAAAAAAACGACCGCTCAAACTCACTGGCTCTTCCCCTTGGCCAGGTGCTCTGTCCCCACTGTAAGTGCATCAAAACACTCCACAGGCAGACGGCACTTCTGGACAATATTTATTTTAGTGAACTGCTGTGGGATTAGATCCCTTAATCATAGGTAGCCTTCTTGTCTCCAGCAGTGGCCTTGCTTTAGGCTCCAGACACAACTTGGCTGTGGTCAATAGAGTGTAGTGCTACGGGCATCAGTCATTTCTATAGGACTGGCTTTATCCCTGGAATTTGATCCTCAGGCAGACACTTGTGTTCTACCTGTTCACTCCCCTGTCCCTCTTTGCTATCAGTGGGCCAGTCCCATGACATAGGGTCATGCGCTGCTACTTACCTGCTGTCTCCCCCGTCCCTTTACTGCCACTTACCTGCTGTCTCCCCCGTCCCTTTACTGTCACTTACCTGCGGTCTCCCCAGTCCCTTTACTGTCACTTACCTGTTGTCTCTCCCTCCCTTTACTGTCACTTACCTGTTGTCTCCCCCCTCCCTTTACTGTCACTTACCTGTTGTCTCCCCGTGACTTTACTGTCACTTACCTGCTGTCTCCCCCTTCCCTTTACTGTCACTTACCTGCTGTCTCCTCTGTCCCTTTACTGTCACTTACCTGCTGTCTCCCCTGTCCCTTTACTGTCACTTACTTGCTGTCTCACCCGTCCCTTTACTATCACTTAACTGTTGTCTCCCCCTTCCCTTTACTGTCACTTACCTGTTGTCTCCCCGTGACTTTACTGTCACTTACCTGCTGTCTCCGCCTTCCCTTTACTGTCACTTACCTGCTGTCTCCCCTGTCCCTTTACTGTCACTTCCCTTCTGTCTCCCCTGTCCCTTTACTGTCACTTCCCTTCTGTCTCCCCTGTCCCTTTACTGTCACTTACCTGCTGTCTCCCCCGTCCCTTTACTGTCACTTACCTGTTGTCTCCCCAGTCCCTTTACTGTCACTTACCTGTTGTCTCCCCCGTGACTTTACTGTCACTTACCTGCTGTCTCCCCTGTCCCTTTACTGTCACTTACCTGCTGTCTCCCCTGTCCCTTTACTGTCACTTACCTGCTGTCTCCCCTGTCCCTTTACTGTCACTTACCTGCTGTCTCCCCTGTCCCTTTACTGTCACTTACCTTCTGTCTCCCCAGTCCCTTTACTGTCACTTACCTGTTGTCTCCCCCGTCCCTTTACTGTCACTTACCTGTTGTCTCCCCCGTCCCTTTACTGTCACTTACCTGCTGTCTCCCCCGTCCCTTTACTGTCACTTACCTGCTGTCTCCCCCGTCCCTTTACTGTCACTTACCTGCTGTCTCCCCCATCCCTTTACTGTCACTTACCTGCTGTCTCCCCCGTCCCTTTACTGTCACTTACCTGCTGTCTCCCCCGTCCCTTTACTGTCACTTACCTGCTGTCTCCCCCGTCCCTTTACTGTCACTTACCTGTTGTCTCCCCAGTCCCTTTACTGTCACTTACCTGTTGTCTCCCCCGTCCCTTTACTGTCACTTACCTGTTGTCTCCCCCGTCCCTTTACTGTCACTTACCTGCTGTCTCCCCCGTCCCTTTACTGTCACTTACCTGCTGTCTCCCCCGTCCCTTTACTGTCACTTACCTGCTGTCTCCCCCGTCCCTTTACTGTCACTTACCTGCTGTCTCCCCCTTCCCTTTACTGTCACTTACCTGTTGTCTCCCCCGTCCCTTTACTGTCACTTACCTGTTATCTCCCCCGTCCCTTTACTGTCACTTACCTGTTGTCTCCCCCTTCCCTTTACTGTCACTTACCTGCTGTCTCCCCCGTCCCTTTACTGTCACTTACCTGCTGTCTCCCCCGTCCCTTTACTGTCACTTACCTGCTGTCTCCCCCGTCCCTTTACTGTCACTTACCTGTTGTCTCCCCCGTCCCTTTACTGTCACTTACCTGCTGTCTCCCCCTTCCCTTTACTGTCACTTACCTGTTGTCTCCCCCGTCCCTTTACTGTCACTTACCTGCTGTCTCCCCCTTCCCTTTACTGTCACTTACCTGTTGGACAGCGGCCATTGCTGAGGGACCTCGGGGCTTCTCTTTTCTCATTCCTCTTCACATCCACAATGAGGCGGAATGACACACGTGTATACACAGCACTGCGCCCCCATTAAGCCTTCACTTCTCAGCAGAAGCTCAAGTTCCTACGTGACCCTCTAATCCCACCCCAAGTTGTGCCCGCAGCTGCCGCCGGTCCCCCCGCACATGCTCCACCTCCTGCAGGTGGGACAACACTCTCTGCGCGCCCGAACTAACCGGCAGTGTGTTTATGGAACGCATGATGGGACAATTGTAGCAAATATTGCTGAGCGCGCGGACATGGTATTGTTATGACGTCATCAGTGGGCGCATTGGCTTCCGAAACCAACACGTGGGACAGGAGGAGGCGGGGCGGAAAAGATGGTTTCTAGGGACGCTGCGATGCTTTTGCCTAGAGATTGGCGGGGAGTAGAATAAGAAGATTCCGGACCGGGCTCTGTGCAAACTGCGGAAGTAACTCAGAGTGAGCGAGAGAGACGGAGTGACTTGATGGGTCCCGGGTTACTCCCGGGAAATGCCTGGAATTGTTTATGTAGGAGGCGATGCAATGATCCCCTCCCTCCGGCACTGCCCAGGGCTTTCTGCTTGCGACCTTCCATCCCATGCGCTTTCCTGTCAGCAGGGGGCAGTAACACTGACAAGTTTCATACTCTCTGGCAACTCTAGTTTAATAGCTTGGAGTTCAGTTGCACTGAAAGAACTGTTACATTTCTTGCTATCGAGGTGGCAAAGGGTTGCTGGGAGCTGTAGTTTGTCAATTCTTTCTCTGATCTGCTTCTCTGTCCCTGCTCGAGAACTCACAGGAGATCAAGATCCGCAAGGGGCTGTTTTATTGTATGTGGATGAGGACAAACCATTACACAGAGGCTTTGCAAGCTATTATTAATATTATTATTATTATTAACATTTATTTATATAGCACCAGCATAGTTCTCTAGCCCAAGTATGACCATGTCACAGCAGCCTTATTGTATTTACTCTGCCTTGAACAGCCTGGCCAAGAGCATTATTTACATAAAGCAAACGAGGTGGGGAAAGAATACCAAAAAGCGCTTAAAGCTGTAAAGCTGTATTCACTATCACACGACATGTTTCAAGCTAGGTAGCTCTTTTTCAAGTGCGTTATTTAGATCACATCATCAACACCAACATTCACTGTGACAGTTATGTTAAAAAAAAAAAATGTATATATATATATATATATATATATATATATATATATACACACACACATATAATATATAATATATATCTGAAGAGTGGGTGGGTCATGGCAAGATGAAGAGGCTTCCTGCAGCCTGTCTTTATATAGCCTCTCAGAAACAACATGTTGGCTCAGAAGTAACCAATAGAAAGTTTGTGCAGCTGTAAAAAAAAAATTCCAGGAGTCTGTGTAACCCCTAAAGTCATCAGGATAATTGTAGAAAATGGAACAAACAGCTTCAAGTGATTTCAAACTGCAAGTTTTCATTTATCATTAGCAGTGTAAAACACTACATGTTTCGGGTAAAACCCGTTTTTAGGTGAGCAGGATATTATGGGAATAAAACAGGAACCTCCCCCATTCACCTCTTAAAGTGACAGACAAACTTTATACATTGTAGTACAAAATGTTGTGGAAATTACTAAAAAAAATCCAAACAACACTTTCCACATGTTCATAGTAATTGAGTTCAATTTGGTATGTCAATTTGATCCATCCGTTATAATGTGTGTAATTACAAGTCTTTTAAGTCCATAACAGAGAAATTGCCTTTCTTGGCCTATCCCTAGAGAAAGCCTAATTAAGGGTTACATATGTGTAAAACCAAAAGGTACTAAGAACCAGCTGGCCCTTGATTTCACAAACTCCTGCTGTGTAAGTAAATAAATAAATATTGTGTAAATAAATGATACAGGAGCTACATCTTAACAAGATGGTTACATATATATATATATATATATATATATATATATATATATATATATATATATATATATATATATATATATATATATATATATTATAGTAATAACTATATATATATATGTCATCACATGGACATACCAAATCGGATTGAACTAAATTACTATGAACATGTGGAAATTTTTGGAACATTTCAGTAATTTCCACAACATTTTGTACTACAATGTATAGACTTTGTCTGTCACTTCAAGAGGTGAATGAAGGAGGTTCCTGGTTTTGGAGAGGGTATTTATTCCCTTAATATCCTGCGCTCTGCACACTTGAAAAAGGGTTTTAACCGAAACATGTAATGCTTTACACTGCTAATAATAAATCAAAACTTAAAAGTTTGAAATCACTGCCTTGAAGCTGTTTATTCCATTTTCTACAATTATCCTTTATAGCCTCTCTCCTAGCCTGCCACAACATACTACTCTGTTTGTAGCTCTAAGCCAAAAGCCCCTCAACAACCACAGCGCTGACAGTCATTGGCTGAAACATGCCAACCTGTTACCTAGAAATTTGCCTTTCCCTTGTAGCTGACTACTTTGTTAGCCATCCCTCCCATGCCCATGAAGGTTTAATTCCTCTCTCTACCATTCTCTCAACCAGAACCTCATTCTCACACCATTCTCCCAACCAACAGGACATTCACTGTCACCCCATTCTTTTAACCTACAAGGACACCCACTTTCACTGCCAACAGCACCTGGTAGGTGGGACTGATCATGGGCACCCACAGAAATATTCATGGGGCTTATCTATATGATATGAGCTGCTTTACACAATTTCCATCATTTCCCCAAGAATATGGGGGGCACACACTCATATATTATACCTTCTTTTTCCTCTCTGCAAGAAGCTCTGGCACATTCCATATCCAAGCTGGTCCACACGCAGCAATGACACATGTTTAACCCCCTTCTCCTCTCCCTCCATACCATACCCTCCCTTCTACCCTGTGCTGCTTCTGTAAGCCAGATTCCCCCTACCAGACCCCCTACTTAGTTTTTTTGTTTATATAATAGATATAAAGAATTCTTTATCATGTCCTTTATTATCTTGCCCCACCTATTATTCAGGCAGGAACTAGGGGTAAGCAGAGTAGGCACGTGCCTAGGGTGCAAAGCTGGGAGGGCGCCAGGCATGTACCTCCTCTCGCCTACCCCAAGTCCGGTTCCCTTCTCTGCCCGACTTTGCATTTCTTCTTGCTTCTTGCATGCACAAATTCGCACATGCGCACGTGAGCGCAAATTCGCCCAGCGTGGCCCGGCACTGTATACAGGCTCCACCCACTTTCCCATCATCCTCCTTTCCCTGTGCACAGTTTGACTACTGAACCAGGAGTGAAACAGGGTTTAGGGTGTTCTTTATGCTGTGCCTGCATGTGGTCTGTAAGTAAAAGTAGTTGAAGTCCCATAGAAGTCATGGGAGATGCACTGATCCTTTTGGAGCTTTTTTTTTTTTTAGTTAGAAGCAGAAGAATACTTGCTAAGGTTATAGTAATAAATGGATGTAGAATAGAAGAGCTTATTTGAGAAATGTGATGATTTATTTGTCTTAAACTTAACAAGGGCTATAGAGTTAGGGCATATTGTTAGGTGAAAAAACAGGTCACATCAACTATTGAGGCCAAGTGGTTTCCAAGTATGTAGCCAGAAAACTCCTAGCCAGAAAGTCTCCAAACCTGATAACCTAAGGACTGAGGGGGTTATTTATCAAAGGTTGAGTTTTAGAGGTTTGTGAGCCTTTTTATACCTTGAATGAACTCAAAACTTGAATAGTTCCTAATTTAAGAAAAAATTCAAATCATTTAATTTGGGGAGAAAAACCTGAAAACACAAATTAATCAAATTTGCGGGAAAAATAACTTGAATTAATCAAGTTTTTAGGCAAACCAACTGAAAAAACTCCTAACATCGTGAAGGCTACAAACATCTTCAAATGTTTGAAGGGCCCTCTGCCATTGACTTCTACATGACTTCAACAGGTTTTAGCTGTAGTATTTTCGGATTCAAGCTGTTTCCATGTTCAGGGTATAATAAATATCGAAAAATTCAAGTGTTTTTTCCTTTAAATTTGAGTTTTGACTGAAAAATACCCTTGAAAACTGGAATTTTTGGGATAAAAATTAACTCGACCTTTGATCAATAACACCCTAAGTGTATAAAAGTGTAAGCCCCAGTCCAGCTGCACAGGGATTAGAAGTATTGACAGTAATGTTTGCACTTTGCCCCCAGGCCATCCAGTCGCTATGCAGCTTTTACCTGTGACAAGAGGAGCAGTACAGAATGCTGTGTATGGAAAGAATATGCCGGCAGCCCAACTGTCACCTCCCTACCTGAGTCTGCAGCTCAATGGCAGCAGTGGGGGTTATACAGAGGGCTGTGGCAATGTGTGGGATGGCCTGTATCCGGCACTGTAAGAGGGAGGGCTGGAATTCAGGCATTGAGCCACCCACATCATGGACTTTGCCCCTGAGGGCAGATCAGACCCGACAGAGGGCTTATGGGTTAAATAAATCACCTATTGCACTAAAGCAACAATTTTTTGGTGTGCTTCTGAATTTTTCCCTATTCAGACCCGACAGAGGGTGATTGTTTGTTACTCAGGGACGGGTGAGGACTTGGCTTGGGACCAATGGCAATGGCTCCTGTAACTTTGAGGCCAGTTTATCTCCTGGCAGCCTTGGATGTCTCCTGTTTGTTCATGCAGTTTACTGTCACCCCGGTGAGTGTACCCTCCCAACACAATCTGCTTTGGGCCCACCCATCTTTGGTCTCCCTGGGCCACACCCAATATCAATATCACCCTGACATCGCACCAGTGGGGTCACCAGTAATATAGAAAATGATACATGTGGGGTAGGGGAATAAATGAAGCCACTGCATGTAATTGTAGTGCTGTATGTGTGTCTTTCCATGAACTAACAACGTAGTTGCCTGTATATGCATAGCTGGGGTGTGCTTAGTAGGAGGTGAGTGAATGTATATTTTTGCACTGAAAAAAGTTTGAATGTTCTCCCACGTATGGATGTTCTCCCCAGGGCACCATGTTCCTCCCACACCCCAAAACTTACCAGTAGGTTAATTGGCTCTTTACAAAATTGCCCCTAGTGTATATTTGATAGGGACCTTAGATTGTAAGCTCCACTGGGGTAGGGAATGATGGGAATGTGATAGGTCCCAAAGATTGTATGCTCACAGGGGCAGGGACTGATGGGAATCTGATAGGGCCCTTATATTGTAAGCTCACTGGGACAGGGACTGATGGGAATGATGTGCAATGTCTGTACAGCGCAGTGTAATTTGTCAGCACTATAGAAATAAGAGATACAATTCCAAGAGATACAATTCCATGAGTGTTGGGGCAGTTAGTGAGGTGTTATTGTGTGGCT
This sequence comes from Xenopus laevis, assembly GCF_017654675.1. NCBI lineage: Eukaryota > Metazoa > Chordata > Amphibia > Anura > Pipidae > Xenopus > Xenopus laevis. Next base: position 41,677 of record NC_054377.1, read on the forward strand.
AAGAGAATATTTGCTTGAGAGAAGTTAGTGATTTGTTTAGTGGGTTAGGGTTATTGTGTACTTACAGTAGGTGGGTGGTTGGTGTGCAGGTAGGTGAGGGGCTAGTGATTAAAATGAGTTACGTCTTGGTTAAAGACATCATTGTTTTTATCATTTCAGTATCTGGCAAAGAGTCTCGGCTTGGACACCGTTGGGTTTGGTTACCTGCAGACTGTTTTTGGGATTCTGCAGCTTGTTGGAGGACCAGTTTTTGGCAGGTAGATTCATTATTTTATTAGACCACTTCAATCCTCAAACAGGAAGCAATGAGTTAGGGTTATGGTGGTTTCATTGCCTGCCCTGCTCTTCCTGTTACATTAACTTGCACCCCCATATGTTACTCTATCACCCCTCCCCAAGTTCTGGTTCCTTCTACACCCTAGTTACTTACTGCCATGGGGTTAGGCATTCAAGCAGGATGCATAGTAGATAACAGATACGTTGTATTATAGTTTATATAAACAAGCTGCTGTGTAGCCATGGGGGCAGCCATTCAAGCACAGGATACACAGTAGATAACAGATAAGTACTACTATAGTTTATATAAACAAGCTGCTGTGTAGCCATGGGGGCAGCCATTCAAGCACAGGATACACAGTAGATAACAGATAAGTACTACTATAGTTTATATAAACAAGCTGCTGTGTAGCCATGGGGGCAGCCATTCAAGCACAGGATACACAGTAGATAACAGATAAGTACTACTATAGTTTATATAAACAAGCTGCTGTGTAGCCATGGGGGCAGCCATTCAAGCACAGTAAACAGATAAGGTCTGAAGAATCCCAATGTATACTACAGAGCATATCTGTTATCTGCTATGTATCCTGTGCCTTTTCTCCTTTTTCAGCTTTGTATGGCTGCCCGAAGGCCATGATTGGCTACAACGCTAGTTCCCCAGCTGCGCCGCACATGCGCAGGAAGATTAGTGCAGGGAGAGGGTCTGGAGGGCAGGGTCCACAAGAGCCGGGAGCCCTCCTGTTTTTTTCCTGGTGTCCCGTCGTCCCAGTCCGACTCTGCATCTTGTTTATATAAACTATAGAAGTACTTATCTGTTATCTAATGTGTATCCTGTGCTTGAATGGCTGCCCCCATGGCTACACAGCAGCTTGTTTATATAAACTATAGTAGAGTTTCTGAAGCAAACACACCAGTTGTACCAGTGCAGCACAACACTACATTATATTGTCATTAATTTAAACACTTTAATTTTTTTGGTGTTACTTTTCCTTTAATGTTGTCAGTTCCAGTTGTAGAAACAAATACATAGATGCCTGCATTCTTGGCATATGTAGGTGGTATTTGTTTTGGATTTTAATATAGCTACTTGCTTGAAAGAGCTGTGGGAAGTTTGATTAGTCAATATTACTTTAAAGGGGTTGTTCACCTTTAACATTAACGGATAGGATTTTTCATAAATGTGCCCGAAATCACGGTAAAAAAAAAGCAAATGAGGAAAAAGTGTTGTGATATTTTTTTAACCTCAGTTTTTGACAAATACGCCCCTAAATTTCATCCTTTTATTCATAGAGGGACTATGGGATGTGCCTGTAGGTGCAAAAAAAAACTTGACAAAAGATGAATGACTTAAGTTCAGGCTTTTCCATATGCTATTATGAAAGAAGATTTGGTGGGACTCACTACATCTCCAGGGAGTGCGCATTAACAGGAAGCTTTTCCCTTGCAGGTTTTCCGATCAGTATGGTGCACGAGCTGCTCTTGTCCTTTCCTTTTTGTCTGGCTCACTGCACTTTTTCATCCTCATCTTTGCAAACAACATACCAGTCCTGTTCTTATCCCGCCTCCCGTCTGTCTTCATGCACGGTCTACCAGGTAAAACAGGGGCCTCTACACATGAAGAAATTCAAAAGAGACTAGAACATGTTAAGATTAACAAAGGTCCAGGGCCAGATGGTATTAGCTCTGTGATTGCCAAACCTCTTTACTTAATTTTTCAGGATTCATTGAGAACTGGCATATTGCCGAGAGACTGGCGAATTGCTAATGTGGTGCCTCTATTCAAAAAAGGATCCCGTTCTCAGCCTCAAAACTATATGCCAGTTAGTCTGACGTCAGTGGTAGGAAAGCTTTTCGAAGGGTTAATAAAGGATAAGATACTGGACTTCATAGCAAATCATAATACTATGAGTTTGTGCCAGCATGGTTTTATGCGTAATAGATCTTGCCAGACTAACTTAATTTCTTTTTATGAGAATGTAAGTAGAGACCTCGATTCTGGGATGGCAGTGGATGTGATTTACTTAGACTTTGCTAAAGCATTTGATACAGTGTCACACAGAAGGTTACTGGTTAAATGAAGGAATGTTGGCCTGGAACATAGTATTTGTACCTGGATAGAGAACTGGCTAAAAGATAGACTACAAAGAGTGGTGGTAAATGGAACATTTTCTAATTGGACCAGTGTTGTTAGTGGAGTACCGCAGGGCTCTGTACTAGGTCCCTTGCTTTTCAACTTGTTTATTAATGACATGGAGGTGGCCATTGAAAGTACTGTTTCTATTTTTGCAGATGATACTAAATTGTGCAGAACTATAGGTCCCATGCAGGATGCTGCCACTTTGCACAGTGATTTGTCTAAACTGGAAAACTGGGCAGCAAACTGGAAAATGAGGTTCAATTTTGATAAATGCAGGTTATGCACTTTGGCAAAAATAATATAAATGCAAGTTATACACTAAATGGCAGTGTGTTGGGAGTTTCCTTAAATGAGAAGGATCTAGGGGTCTTTGTAGATAACACGTTGTCTAATTCTGGGCAGTGTCATTCTGTGGCTACTAAAGCAAATAAAGTTCTTGCATAAAAAAGGGCATTAACTCAAGGGATGAAAACATAATTATGCCTCTTTATAGGTCCTTGGTGAGGCCTCATCTGGAGTATGCAGTTCAGTTTTGGACTCCAGTCCTTAAGAGGGATATAAATGAGCTGGAGAGAGTGCAGAGACGTGCAACTAAATTGGTTGGATTATGAGGGTAGACTGTCAAGGTTGGGGTTGTTTCTCTGGAAAAAAGGCGCTTGCGAGGGGACATGATTACACTTTACAAGTACATTAGAGGACATTATAGACAAATGGCAGGGGACCTTTTTACCCATAAAGTGGTTCACCGTACCAGAGGCCACCCCTTTAGACTAGAAGAAAAGAACTTTCATTTGAAGCAACGTAGGGGGTTCTTCACAGTCAGGACAGTGAGGTTGGGGAATGCACTGCTGGGTGATGTTGTGATGGCTGATTCAGTTAATGCCTTTAATGCCTTTAAGAATGGCTTGGATGATTTTTTGGACAGACATAATATCAAAGGCTATTCTGATACTAAGCTCTATAGTTAGTATAGGTATGGGTATATAGAATTTAATTAAAAGTAGGGAGGGGTGTGTGTATGGATGCTGGGTTTTCATTTGGAGGGGTTGAACTTGATGGACTTTGTCTTTTTTCAACCCAATATAACTATGTAACTATGTAACTATGAACTTTAAGTATGATATAAAAAGTGTAAGTGGTGTAGTTTACCTTTTAGAAAGATACATTTTATATTTGACCTTACAAATCTGGTGGTGCCGCTCATCAGTGTACATCATTCTTAGAACCCTCCAGAATACAGAACCAAATTCAAACCCTAATTTACATATTCAAGTTGCATCACTTGTGAAGAAAAAAATGTGGTTTTCAGTTGTCCAGAGCTTTATAGTAGATGAGCTTATGTATATAGCTATGTTCCTACTAAACACTTACATAATACTTTTGGCCCAATCTGAATACTGCAGCAAATAAAATAGCCCAACATGTCACATGTTATAAAACCCCCACTTGTTCTGGGGCCAACACAAGAATGTGGTACATATAAATTATTTAAAAGTGTATAGACTGCTTCTTACATTTTAACACAATAAGTAAATCAGTGAGCATGTTGGCACAAACTTTCATCCCTGCCTACCACAAAAACTTTGGAGGAGCCCTGCACACACACAGCCCCCTCTCCACCTGCCTGCTGGAGCGTGTATAGACATTTTACTCCAGGACTGTGACTGGGGAGCAGCAATTTCACTGCAGCCGATCCTGTGGTTCAGCCCCCCGCCCTCTCAGCCCCTCACCCACCCCTCCCGCATCTGTAGTTATGCACCTGTCCATGTGGAGTGGTCACAGGGGAAATTTAGCAGCCATTGACCACCAGATGACAAAAGTCCCTGTATGCCACAGATGGTTCTTAAAATGCTGTAATGTAAAATTTTAGATCAAGAGCCACTATACCTGCCGTGTCAGGCCTGATCAATTTACATTAATATGAAGTGGAAAGGATGTTTGAGGCTTCAGTCTCTCAAAACAAGCTTGTACATTAAACAAAATATATTCAATAATGGATCCTGATTCCCCAGACACCCCCTTACCCTTCCAAAAAGCAGACAACCTGAATGCTGGCTAAGGTGTCAGTATTCTTCAAGTGAAAATTGCTTCATAAATCTTCTGTGCTAAATATGCACTTCTAGAGGTAGATGTGAGAATAGCACCCAGCAAGAGAATTACAGAGGAAAAGCTTGTTTTGTATAAAATGGGAAGATAAAAATTGAAAAGCTGAGACAGTGGCAGTCCTATGCCATTAGGCATGGAACCCAACAACTAAGTCAGCGCAGTAATTCATATTTACCAAAAACCCCTTTCTTTGCTATCTCTGTTATAGGGATGTATGCAGATCATTGTTGCACTACAGAATGTAGGTCTTTCAGCCATAACTAAAGATATACACTTTCAGTAACCTTTTCCCTCTGTTTGTCTCTGTTAGACCTGCCTTAAAGACGGCTACATTAATGCCAAATTTATTAAGAGTTATTTACAATCACAGGTGCAGTTGTAACCCTGCAATTTTCCAACAGTTATTACTCAGATATAAATCCACTAATTAAAGGTACTTGTATCAAAATGTGCTCCTTGCCCTTCTATATAGTCTCCACTTGGACTGTCCCCCCTCATGTTCCAAACTGAGCGCAGGGCACCTATTGATACAGAGGGGACTTTCAGCTACTGCAACCTCTGAAGGTTCAGAATTCCCATAGCAACCCGCATCAGTTGCATATGATTCACATCAAAACACAAGCACAGTTGCACAAATTTCAGTTCTTTGTCTGCAATTGTGTCCGTTGGATCTTCCCCTCACACCTAAATTTACTTTTCACACTGCACCTGTGGGAAGCAAAAAATCCCAATTGCCCCATGATGTTGCCCAGTCCAGAATTTCTATCTTTTCCCATTCTTTTGCTTATACAGTCAGATATTTTTTTCCCTTTTAGTTTTTACATCCCTTTCTTGTTTTTGCAAGAGGCATTGTATCTGTATTATAAAGAAGGAAGCTGCTAGATGTGCCTCAGAGCTGTACAAATGATGGTATGTCATTTAGAGACCCTCCACGAGATCCTGTTGCCCACTATTTCATATGGTTTATACACTGATTCATTACCATGCAGACTGTGAGTCTTTACTTAATGTTTGCCATTCAATAATGTTCTTGTTTTGTAGGTGCTCAGATGGTCGTAACTGACCTGACCCCAGTGGAGGAACGAGCCAGTGCCTTGGGAAAGCTTGGGCTTTGTTTTGGTTTAGGAATAATCACTGGATCCTCTCTGGGTGGATTTCTTGCTTCCCGATTTGGGTGAGTTATACTGGCCTGAAAAACTCATGGACTGGGTCTTTACATTCACATGAATAGTCACTAACCTAGTCCTTCTCATCCCTGTTTCTATGTGCTAACACTATTGTTTCACAAGCTCTATTGCTGCTACAAACAGAATCGCCTGACCAGCCTGAGAGGGTTCTTTTCTTATCTGTGACCTCTTGCCTCTTTGCCTGATTCATTGCGCCTTTAACTCACCCTCCCAAACCAACAAGTTACATCAGCACATCACTTTTGGGGCAGAACAGGAGAAATTACCCTCTCTGATTAGGATTTGTAGCTTGGTTATTCTTCTATTTGCTTGATCTGTCTCTAATGTGGCCATACACGTTAAAGTACCATTGGTCGCAGGAAATATCATTTGTTTTCATTACAAACATTAAGAGCTGAATTGTCGGATATACAGGTATAAACAATAGAAATCTACCTTTATCTGACAATTCAGCAGTATCCCCTTGCCGATTTTCAAAATTTCCCATCTTGGCTGATCAGTTGCCTCGTCTCCCGCCATACACATACTGAATATATGAAATGTTGTTTTGCATGATAATATCTGTGTGTTTATGGCCACCTTAAGGCTAATGGCAGATGAGTTGCTCTCTGCTGGTGTATTTACGGCAGAGAGCAACATTTTTGGATGAATATGTTAGTATCTGTGAGTGCACAAATCTACGGGGTCATTTACAACTATAACCTCAGTGGGCAAAGTGCAATTTTGAATTCCAAAACATATTTCAGCAGCACTCCAGTCCAGTGAAAATATAATTTATTTGTGCAACAGGTGAAGCAACGTTTGGAGCATAACCAGCCCTTTAGAAGGTTGATAAAGGGCTGGTTATGCATAAAACGTTGCTTCACCTGTTGCACAAATAAATTATATTTTCACTGGACTGGAGTGCTGCTGAAATATGTTTTGGAATTCAGATTGGACCTGAGCAGACAGTGTCCCAGTCAGCACCTGACGCTACAAAAAGCGGTGAGATTGATTGTGTAGCACTACTTTTTGTGTTTGCAAAGTGCAATTTTGGCACATGGCACCATCATGGTTCTAGGGTTGGGGTTAGAGAAATATGGAATCCAGAGCAATATTGCCTGTGCCCTTGTTGCAGCTATGCGTTAAAACATGCAGAGCTGTGCATGCACTTTGACACGAGTTAGACATAATGGTGTTGAAAATCTTTGGGGTTCAGATGTTATCATTTCCAAAACACCCCATCAAAACACAAGCTTGTTGCATCAGGCTGTTGTTTATTATACAGCAGGTTATTGTACACCTTTGTAGGGTTTCCCTGCTCCAATGGTCACCGTGTGCTTTATTTATAAGAGGGTATGGGATGTAAATTATGCAAAAATGCAATTAGTCTTTGATGTGATTATTGCAACAAACTTTGTGTGATTGCAACTGCACTAAACACAATAAGCCATTTATATAGTTACATAGTTACATAGTTAAATTGGGTTGAAAAAAGACAAAGTCCATCAAGTTCAACCCCTCCAAATGAAAACCCAGCATCCATACACACACCCCTCCCTACTTTTAATTAAAATTCTATATACCCATACCTATACTAACTATAGAGTTTAGTATCACAATAGCCTTTGATATTATGTCTGTCCAAAAAATCATCCAAGCCATTCTTAAAGGCAATAACTGAATCAGCCATCACAACATCACCCGGCAGTGCATTCCACAACCTCACTGTCCTGACTGTGAAGAACCCTCTACGTTGCTTCAAATGAAAGTTCTTTTCTTCTAGTCTAAAGGGGTGGCCTCTGGTACGGTGATCCACTTTATGGGTAAAAAGGTCCCCTGCTATTTGTCTATAATGTCCTCTAATGTACATGTACATGTAATCATGTCCCCTCGCAAGCGCCTTTTTTCCAGAGAAAACAACCCCAACCATGACAGTCTACCCTCATAATTTAAGTCTTCCGTCCCTCTAACCAATTTAGTTGCACGTCTCTGCACTCTCTCCAGCTCATTTATATCCCTCTTAAGGACTGGAGTCCAAAACTGAACTGCATACTCCAGATGAGGCCTCACCAAGGACCTATAAAAAGGCATAATTATGTTTTCATCCCTTGAGTTAATGCCCTTTTTTATGCAAGACAGAACTTTATTTGCTTTAGTAGTCACAGAATGACACTGCCCAGAATTAGACAACGTGTTATCTACAAAGACCCCTAGATCCTTTTCATTTAAGGAAACTCCCAACACATTGCCATTTAGTGTATAACTTGCATTTATATTATTTTTGCCACAGTGCATAACCTTGCATTTATCAACGTTGAACCTCATTTTCCAGTTTGCTGCCCAGTTTTCCAGTTTAGACAGATCACTTTGCAAAGTGGCAGCATCCTGCATGGAACCTATAGTTCTGCACAATTTAGTATCATTATTATCAGTATTAGTCTGTGAGCTTTTGTGTGAGTGAGTGTGGCTGTGTATGAACTTGTAAGTAGCAATGGTTGCAGACTGCTGGTGGATATGCAGTTTGGTGTCTATCTCTGGCAATTCTTTGCTTGACTTGGGTTTCCTGTGGCAGGATTTATACCCCTACTTGGGTGGCCCTGGCAGCCAATCTCCTGTGCTGTGTGATTGTGATGGTCTCAATTCCTGCAGAGACAAAGAGGAGACAGGACAGACCAAGCGCTCGGCCAGGTAGGGGCCTCATTGCAACTCACCTGTTTCATATCTCTTTGTTTTATTAACATGACAAAAACAACAGCTTTGTTTTTTAGACACATCTGAGTCCTCTGGGGTGTTTAGCTTAACGGAACTCAAGCGCCTGCTCAGCATTCCAAACGTCATGCCAGTTTTCATGATGAAAGTCCTTTCTGGATTTCCAATAGGTAAAGTCGATATTTGAGGCTGTTCCTGATTAAGGGAGGGCTTTTATCAGCAACATGTTTTTTCGTAGAAAAACGGCAAGTGTCATCTGCAGATTGTGTGGGCCCTTCCTGCTCTTCGAACTATCGAAGTGGAATGGAGAATACCTGATAGTACTGGAGAAAGTAGAATGTCTGCACACTAATAAAATTATAAAAAATTATTTTAACTACATATTAGTGAATGGTCCAACATATTTTGAATTGATTGGGTCTTTCTCAGGGGCAACAAATACATTATTGTATTTTTGTGTAACATTTTCATGTGATTTAGTCATTTATATAATCTTTTGAAACCCCTAGCTGTTTGGCATTTGCTGCATGATGTTTTCTGTACTAAGCACAATTCAGCAGGAACAGTCCCCTACGTTTGCTCATAGTCTGTACAGAGAGTTCTCATACAACAATGGAAACATAGGTATTTCCCTGTAATAAGCACAATTAAGCAGGAACAGTCCCCCAAGTTTGCTCATAGCCTGTACAGAGAGATCCCATAAAACTATTGCAGCATAGGTATTCCCTGTACTAAGCACAATTCAGCAGGAACAGCCCCTAAGTTTGCTCATAGTCTGTACAGAGAGATCCCATAAAACTATGGCAGCATAGGTATTTTCCTTTTAGTAACCACAATTCAGCAGGAACAGCCCCTAAGTTTGCTCATAGCCTCTACAGAGAGATCCCATATAACTATGGCAGCATAGGTATTTCCCTGTAGTAACCACAATTCAGCAGGTACAGTCCATATGTTTGCTCATAGTCTGTACAGAGAGATCCCATAAAACTATGGCAGTATAGGTATTCCTCTGTACTAAGCACAATTCAGCAGGAACAGTCCCCTAAATTTGCTCATAGTCTGTACAGAGAGATCCCATAAAACTATGGCTGCATATGTATTCCCTGTACTAAGCACAATTCAGCAGGAACAGTCCCTAAGTTTGCTCATAGTCTGTACAGAGAGATCCCATAAAACTATGGCAGCATAGGTATTCCCTGTACTAAGCACAATTCAGCAGGAACAGTCCCTAAGTTTGCTCATAGTCTGTACAGAGAGATAACACACAACTATGGGGTATATTTATCAAAGAGTGAAGTTACTAGTGAAGTTCCGCCACTAGAGTGAGATAGAGTGAAATTCCGCATTTCTCAATTAATTTCTATGGGATTTTTATAGGGGTATTTATCAAAGGGTGAACTTTCACTTTCACCCATTGATAAATACGCCTTTCAAAATCCCATAGAAATGAATTGAGAGCGGATTTTCACTCTATTGGCGGAACTTCACTCTTTGATAAATTTACCCCTAAGGCTGAAAAGATATTCCCTTGCACAGATTACAATTTCAATTTTTGAATGAAGGTGTATTGGAATTTTTTTTGTGCAGAATGTTTTTATTGTTATTATTATTTGACTTAAGTTGTCCTCCAATCCTTTCATACAAGATTCGTGCATAACTTGGAGCCGGGCCTTATTCTGATCCACTCACATTTATCTCACAGGGATTTTCATGATAATGTTCTCCGTAATCTCAGTGGATTTCTTTGGGTTGAATGCAGCCTCCTCTGGGTACTTAATGTCATATTTTGGAATTCTGCAGTTGGTAAGAAAATCTCAAATGAAATGTATCTTAATGAAAGCCACAATAAGCAGCTGGTTATGTAGTCACAAAGCAATGATTTAGAAACCTGCCCTCTTTTGAGTTAAACACTGAAAAAAAACAACTCCAAATGCAGTTTATTTGTATTACATAGCCTTTAGGAGATATTTAGTGCCAAATGTGTTTGAACTTTGGTTTCATGGCTGAAGCTATTATCCTACCCTATGCACATCAGCCTTACAGAAGAACACTGCCAGGAGCTCCTCTGAGCATAAAATGTGTGGCTATCAGTCAGGAATCTGGCTGAAGCTATTATCCTACCCTATGCACATCAGCCTTACAGAAGAACACTGCCAGGAGCTCCTCTGAGCATAAAATGTGTGGCTATCAGTCAGGAAGAACACTGCCAGGAGCTCCTCTGAGCTCTGTTTAACTCAAAAGAGGGCAGGTTTCTAAAGCCTAGAAGATATATTAGAGATCACTCTTAAAATCACCAGAAATCTTGTCTCTCTATGTGCAGGATTTTGAGTCAGTTATTTTGAGAGATATTTTTGTGTGGTGTTTGAGTGACCTCTAATACATCAGCTAGGTTGGCGTATTAGAATATATATTGGATCTGTCAATCAAAATTAAACTCCTGACACCAGTATGAAGAGAGACAGATGCTGAGATGGGGATAGTGAAGAGTAACTTGGTTATTTCAGAAAAGGTACAGAATATTTGATTCAATGAGCAATGAAGGGCCTGACACAGGAAAGGATTGTGGGCCCTGTGAATAACGATACAGATATATATATATATATATATAGTGGAAAACTTTCTTAAAATGGAGCTGGATTAAACTGACAGTCCAGGAAGGCAATGCTGCACTGGTAAAATGTATTGGCTTTTGATTTTAACCCCCTGGAAAATCCACTGCAGATGCCTATGCTTGCTACTGAGTTACAATTCTGCTAACCCTAACTGAAGGGCCACAGCATGCATATCTTCCTTTATAGGGAGCCTTCGAGTTTTCAAAACACTTTAAACTCCCTCACTTTAAAACTCAGCATTGGAGTTTACCAGCAGTTTCAAGCTGTTCTTACTGAAGTCACTTTGGTATTCTGTTTTGGTTGCTTTTTCGACCACTAGTGGAGAAAGCCTCCATGTGGCATCAGCTTTAGCGTTTATGAAGCAGTCTGACCCAGTTGTTGCATGTGTATTGTAGCCATTCATTTAAAGTACTTGCACCAAAAGACGGTAAAAATGGAAGGTAATAGTACTGTACTGAGATTTTATAACTATGTCGGTACAATTAGTAAGTATATTGGTGGAGTATGTTAGTCGTGACATGATGCTGTAGGGTTGTATCTCATTAACAGAGAGTGGGCATCTTGCTTAAAAAGTATCCAGATCTGGTGCCTACTTACTTAAAGCCGTTCTTGCTGAAAAAGATATCTGGGCAGTGGTGGGGCTAAATATTTAAGAAGATTTTTTATTTTGGTAACTTATTTTTCAGGTTGTTCAGGGCTTCTTGGTTGGAATACTTACTAGTCGATATTCAGAACAAACTCTGCTTTTATTGAGCATGATCATCTCTGTGGGAGTTGGATTTGGAATGGTAAGAGTCTGAGATGTAATAATATTTTGTCACTATAGTCTCCAAGTCAGAATGGTAAAGTCCCAGATCACATTTTCCATCTCATTATTATTATTCTTTATATAATGCCAGCATATCCCTTAGCGTTGTACAGAGATCATACATCATTCCCATCAGTCCCTGCCCCAATGAAGAGTCCAAGGTCCCTATTATACACAAGCCCAGTTTTCTGCCTTGGGCACCCCCAGGCCACAGGATGCTTGTGGCAGTCCGCCCACACTTGCAAGTACGACTGCCCCCCCCTGCACGCACACACGCATGTTGTAACTTAAATCTTACAGACAACTTACCAAGAGCTGAGTCCAGTTTGACAGAACTGTGTAATCTAGCCACTGAGTGGGTGCAAGGGTTCTGGCATTCACTTCTGCTTTCAGTAGTAAGTTCACAGTTGTGGATGTGTTGGGTCAGGCCTGGCTTTGTCTGTTTGGCATAAGGTGCAAAGGGACCATAGAATTTCAGTTAGGATGGATGAGGTACAGTCTCACCAATGAAACTCCTTTGCTTCACCCTCCAGTCAGCACCCTATTAAGGTTAGGGTGAGTTGAGTGTGACGTGGGATGCAAATGGTGGGGAGTTCCAGACACAGGAGTATTAGGGTTAGGGAGACAAAGTCCCACCCACAAAATGGTTTCTTAAGCTTGCCATAGACGCAAAGATACCATCGTATGAAACAAAGGTTCATACGTTTTTGGACCACATGTAGAGGGTCCTGACATTTTTCATACCATGGCGATTGGTCATTTAGTTCATCAGACAAGTTAAATGATTTACAGTATATTGGCTAACAATACTATCTCTGCACGAATTGCCTGTATCTGACAATATCAATGGCAGACTCTCAATATTATTTGTTAGACATAACGTTCCCACGATTGCTGTTTGTCGATTCATGACCCTAGCATTGTGTGATTTGTTCATGTTACTACTTTATCTTAATCTGAATGGTAAGTTGCAGGTCAGAAGATTGGAATGGGCAATCATTCGTCTGGAAAAGACTTTCGCTGGCACACAGGATTTTTAGCTGCAGGGCAAGCCCTTGCAATTTTTTAATGCAGTGCAGGAGGCTTGACAAAGGGGCGTGGCCCTGAAACGTTGCACCTGCACTGCATTAAAAAATTGCAAGGGCTTGCCCTGCAGCTAAAAATCCTGTGTGCCAGTGAAAGTCTTTTCTATGGAATTTTGAGGTGGCCGAAACCTCTATCGTTGTGCACCAGGTGATTATTACTTGAAGGGTGGTGTTGGTGTGCGGTTAACCGAAATTCCTTGACTACAATCATTCGTCTGACATAGGCTATATTCTGCACGGCTATGACCAGATTAATCCTCTCATTCACTGTCTCCTCAATATTTTACCTTTCTTGCACCCACAACAGAGCCACTTGTGATGGATATGTGAACACTACTAATGATTTGATCTCTTTCTAAACAAAAACTTGAGTTTCTATAAAGAAATGGCAATAAATTCTTAAACCCTAGTGGCTTCAACATGTCTGTGCATATCACCAAAAGAACAATAGGCAGAGTTGGCTGGGGAAGATAATCTTGTCACCTAGGCTCCAATATGTCTACACTCATCTCTTTTGGAACAATAGGGGCTTACTTGGGAGGTTGGGCCAATAGGGGCATAAAAGGAGCCACCAGGAGAGACTTGGGAGACAGTCTTCAGGGACAGCGGAAAAGACTCCTGCACATTAGACCTACTACTATACTACTCTTCACTATTATATACTTGGAGTCTTCTTTGGAGTTTGAATGGACTTGTGTGAGATTCCGGAACTGCATTTGTTGTTTTGTATAGGAGGATTTGTATCTGCTGTTTTGCCATTGGACCTTACAAAATAAATTGCAAACTGCCACGTGGTTACTCTCCTATGTGTTCTACATGCTTCAGTTAGGTTATTTTCATGACACCTCTGATTTGCAGTTTTCATCCTTGTTATCATATTGGAATAGGTGCCAGCTGGCATTAGGATTGGGGAGTCTTCAACTTGAATTCAGTTTATGTAAGCCCCCTATTCCATTGGATGTTGTATAGTGAGACGGACAGAGAGGAATGTGGGTGCAGTTAGAGGGAGAGGACGCAGGGGAGTGGGAAGGAAAGAGCTGCCATGGATAACTGATTTGAATTAAAGAGATACCCATATAACCAGGACTATAGAAGAATTCTCTTCATATTATTGTTATGAATTGAGAAATAGAATCTCAGTGACGTTTCTTTGACTAGAAACAGAGTAACAATAATAATAAGAAACCTGTGCTACTGTAACAAAGGATTAGTGCAACACAACAAGCACCAAACCATGTAACATTCTAAACATTCTTCTTTATAATGGCTGCAGGGTGACCAGCAATATCCAGCTTGGAGCCAATGTAGCTTTCATTTCATTTGCTTTAAATAAAGTCACTTGATGATGTTTTTCTTTTGACATATTTCCAGTTAGAGTATTCTTGCTGTCTCTATAGAAGATAGTTAGGAATGAATGTTGACCCTTATGATTGCTTTACAGGCATGTAAGATAAAAGGAAACCCACAGTCATACATCTCAGTTCATTCCATTATATTCCCACATTTTCAAGCAAGCAATACGTCAGGCTGCAGATTTGTCCACTGAAAGATCCACTGACTGCTGGACTGAATTTGAGAGAGACTGAGAATAACATCATTCAGTAGCTAGGCTCATGTTAACCAAGAAATAGAGAATCAGAAACCCGATTAGAACCTTTTCAGAATGAAAATCACATTATGTACCAATGCACTAAACATCTTCACTGTTTTCAGGTCGAAGCCAAACCTTACCGTAGAAAAACCTTTCTTTCTTTCCTCTCACCCCAACAACTGCCATGGGGTTAACTCGCTGGTGCTGTTGTGTTACAGTAAAAGCAGTGGAATTAGGGAATTCCATGGCATTTTTGTAGATAGGTGCAAAGAGTTATATCCAAAACTCAAAGTTTGTTTTAATCTATGATTTTTATCAAGGTGAACCCTAATACTATTGAGCTATTGCCCTCTGTAGTCACTGTCTGGCACTCAGCACTGCCCTGATATAAATTTGAAATCCATTTCCCTCAGCAGCAGCTATTAAGTTATGAAACACAGCACATGGAATTGGCTGTATAATAATATATATAGTAAGTTATATTGCAAATGTGCACGATAAAGCTACAAGAACCATGTGGTTCAATTCAAAGGGCCTTCAGAGGCCACTATAATAAAAATAGTAATAACAGCCATTTAATTGGTGCTAAATCCATTTATTTGCAGTCTTGGCAAGTCACAGAAGTGTAAGGTTTTAGGGAGAAAGTCCCATTTAGGGGCCACGGCAACTTTGAAATGAAAATGTTTTTTTTTCCAGATACTAATGACAGGCGTGTTTGATTTCTGCCTTATCGCCATCCCAATGGTATTTACCCTGTGTATGGCTGGGGTTATCACCGACAGCATCTTAACCAAAGCAGTTCCACCCTCTGACACAGGTCAGTCATCCTGCCCAGGTAATGGTGTTGGCCTCAGCTTTATCATTTCTGGATAGGAAGACAGGGACATGATTATGTTGGGACTAATGTGATACAGTAATAACCACCTTTCTTGTAAAAGGGGGACTGAAACTTGTCATAAATGTGGCCTCACTATGTTAACAGTTCAATACGGTTGCCCCGTGTAACCATATCCATAGCCTTCTGTACTGCTCCAGGGCAGGAACCCATTAACCCCCCCCCCACGCAGACACTGAGCTCCTGGCTTAGAGTGTACTGTGGGGCACCATGTGCTAATGGGGCTGTACAGTGTATTGTATAAAGAATTTGTAATGTTTTGTATAGATACCCAGGAATTTCAATACTTGAAAATAAGCAAATATCATCTTAATCTTATTTTCTCTCTATTTCAGGTGCAATACTGGGTATTTGTGCCTCTGTCCAGCCTTTCACACGCACCATTGGACCAACCATTGGAGGATATTTATATAAACACTACGGAGTCCCATCTTTTGGGTGTGTAAATGTTATAATTAGCCTGATTTTAGTCATCTACCTTTTAAGAGATCAAGTTAACCAAAGAAAGAAGAAATAAAAGTTGAGCAGGAATGAACAGTAACCGCTTTGGACAATTTTCCTTGCAGAAGTGATAAACATCTGAAATGAAATTTAGAATAAAAATTTAAATAAGTGGGTTTGTTTATTTTTTCTTTCCAACGTAGACCTAAATGAGCCCTGGTCTTTCATTTGGGATTGGTGGCACATTGTGTTAAATACTGTTACTTGTGTACAGTTGGATGCGAATGTTTATAAGTGTCATGCCAGGGCAGTATTGCTCTGGCATCATAAGAGTTAACACGGGAAATATTTGGTCTTAGGCTCACAAAGAGACCCTTGTTTGGATATCCCACCAAGGTGCTGTGAAAAGGTGACATCCATATCTGCCTTCTGAGACAATTTGGAGTCACACCATTTGGGAGGTGTCCTGCTTCCTAATGATACCAAACAGGGCCAGCCTATACCCACCAGTTAGGAGGGATGGTTCCTGGAGGACTGGAACATGAGACAACCCTCATGTTTGGTATCATTCTGATCGCCCACGTATGGATGATGTCATGCCCATATTTTCACTACAATATTGGGCACTGGCAAGTACCAATCTGGCCTTGTAAATGACAAGTTCCTGGGCACTCCTCCCTCGTGCATAAGGTAATGAGGAGAATGTCCCAGCAGGCAATAAAAAGGTGACAGACCCAGTACCCAATGAGATGCAAGGAGGCTCCATATCCTTGGATTGTATGCCCAGTGTTTCTTAACTCTTGCATCAGAGGACACAACAGCAATTTCTAAACTTGGTGAAGTACAAAGGTTTTTCTCTATTTTTACTCCCTTTTATTTTATTTACTGTTTTTGCAATTTTTTTATGTATGTCTTCCTTGAATTACATATTTTTTTATATACATGCACTGTTACTGCGGTAATATTAAAATATAACATTTAAATAACTTTTGTCCTTGTGCTCTACCAAACTCATCGCCCATATAAATGCTTGTGCCTAAGTGTATTAACTCTTAATATGTGTGGAAAGGGAAAGTTGCCTATTTATATGTTGAATAACTAGTACGGCTAGCAGGAGAGTGTGCTTGAGTGTAAATTAACCCCTTGGCTGCTGGAGTGCTTGTTGAATTAGTAGGATCTAACCCTGACTATCTACCAAAGGAGAGAGTGTTTGATGCATTGTTGTAGTGTGATACTGTGATAGAAAGCAGGGGAATAGTCACATTTGGTTTCTATTGCCTGTTAATGATAGATGGTGGCAGCGAATTCATTTTCTGGGTGTTGGTATGTTTTGGGGTGTCTGATGTTAGTCTAACCTGTGTGTAAGGTGATTGAGAGACTGAGTGTAACCCCTTATAGCTAAACCCAAGAGTTATGTGTGGTTGAGAGTCCTGTTTTTGTGACAATAGGGTTACCCTAAAAGTAAGTTGACTCCAGAGGGTCTTCCACACTGGTTGTATTCAATGTGCATAGGGTTCGGGTTGCAGACAGGTTAGTCAAACACTTTTAGGGTTATGTTGCCCTTAGGGCAAAAATGTGAAAGAATTGTATATTTGCGAACGAGCCTTCTCAAATTGTCTGCTGTGCTGAGTGTGTAAGCAACCCCCACCTTGAAAAAATTATGTTCAAAACGGAGTATGTTGTATGAGAGTAAAAAGTGGCTGCAGGAACAGGAAGGGAGCTGCCATGTCCCCCAAGATGGAGCCCCCTGTGGTTCTGGGGGGCTACTTGATTAGTAGTGGTTAGTCAGACAATGTGGGACAATGGTCGCATTTTGTTGTACCCCTAGAACGCTCCTAACGTGCATATCATTTAATACAATGGCAAGTGTTAAGTACAGGGCTTCCTTGCACCCGACCGCTCTGACAGCACTCGCAGCCCTTGGTTCTTATACAACTGCACTTAACTCTTACAAAATGGCCACAACTGAGCTCAAAGAACAGTTCAGCACCATTAATTTGGACACTGGATACGTGTTCTCTTTCTATTTTCATTGATTGTTATTCCCCCAGAGAGAGTAACTTTCACCATTAGAACATACAAACCTTTCTCTCCCCATAATTTCCTCCAATAGGTCTGTTAGTGCCAGGGCACAAATTGCACCCTCATCTGGTAGGTCTCAATATGACTGACTTGTTTCTTTTTAGTCTTGGGTTACAAGAGCTTACACTCAGTATATGGAATGTATATGTACAGTATATTAATGGTATGTGTACAGTATATGGAGGGTATGTGTACAGTATATGGAATATATGTGTACAGTATATGGAATGTATGTGTACAGTATATGGAATGTATATGTACAGTATAGAATTGGTATGTGTACAGTGTATGGAGGGTATGTGTACAGTATATGGAATGCATGTATTAAGTGTATGTTTACAGTATAATTAGAGTATGCGTATACTATTTATAATATAGTATATTATCCATCTTGTATGCTACAGGATAAAAAGTTGTAATTTTCTATGTATAAGTCACATATATCACTGGCCAAGAAACAATGTCACCATTCCACAAAAAATATTCCATTTTGTTTATTTTTCTGACCATTGGCTAACATGGTACAACTATCTGCTCATGTAAAACACACAGGACATGTGGGAAAAGTTTATAAAAATATCACTTTAATAAATTAATTAATATAACACGTATTTATAATTATTTAATATAGCATAAAAATATATATATCTGAAAGGAGAAAGCCATAGGAATAAATACAGATGCATCAATAAGGCTTCATATAATAAATTATCTGGACAAATCCAGTCTCAATTGCGGAATGCTTCCCACTAATAAATAAATGAAATAGTCCGATAGCAGGTTTGGCCAATGTTTGGCCTGTTGTTCCAGTCTGCAGCCATAAGAGCACATTCCGGCCAACCAAGTGCAAATGCTTCACTTACTCCTCCTGTTTTCCTTGAGCAGAAACTGCGTGTGCTGCCATACTGCTACCCAGAGCCTTTTCTCATTTGGTCCATAGCAAAGTAGTTCAACCTGAAGGACAGACAGAAGGACTGATTTAGTAACTCCAACTTGGCATGGAATGTAGTCAGTGTCTTTAGTCTAATGTCACACAATCAGCAGAAAGAGTAAAGTAAAGGGGCAGGTGGCAATTAGCTTAGGGCTTTCTACTCACCCCTTTAACACAAATCAAATCCCTATGCTGAGAACTAACGAGCAATAAATGCATGCAGGCCTGGGCTGGCTAATGTGTGGGTTCTGGCACATGCCAGAGGGGCTGCTGTAAGATGCCATAGACACTCACTATGTATTGGGCTAGTGGGGGCTGTTTGAGCCTCTGTATACCTCAAATGCCAGGGTCTATTTTGATTCTCAGTCCAGTCCGGATTGTATGTGCCAATTAGTACACAGCAACGGAGAAATCTGTGCAGTCTGCAGCATGATCTGAATGACATTTAAAACTGAATAAATTGTGGCTGAGGGGCAAAGTCTATCTGAATGAGAGGTAGTGTAACCCTAACTATTCCCTGCAACCTTAAAGGGATTGTTTCTGAGCTTTAATGCAGCTTATACAATGGGGCTGTGACTCAGGACTCCAGGGGGGGGCACTTTGCATAGCAGGTAAGAGATTTAAAATGAAACCTCTGAGGGCATTTATATAGAAAGGCACCATTGTAGCAGTAGGAGCTGCCATATGGTCCCTGTAAGGTCAGTTTGTGTAGGAGATATAGATTTAGAATAAAATCTCTAATGTCACATCAGAGCCCACTTTGTATGACAAGAGCAGATAAGCTGAAATAATTAGAATAAGGTCCAATACACGTCTGTTTGTGGGTGCTGCTCCCTAGCTCATACTATGGCTCCAGGCTCACCTGCCTGGGGTAAAAGACAAGAGGGTGCCCTCACCTGCCTCACACACACGGTGCCACCCTGGTGTTAGTGCCCTGCTGGGACCTGAAGCTCTGCACGGCCGCCTTGTTCTGAAACTCTATCAGCGCCAAAGTGATCGCTGCGTTCCAAGCGCTCTGGTCCAGGCAGCGGAAATCGATCTCTTTGTTGTCGGTGGTGACGATGGTGAAGTAGATGTACTTGCCGGTCCGCTCCACGCAGTCCACTTTCTTGATGCTCTGGAACTTGAGCTCTTTGCACTTGGACTTTTTCTGTGCGTCCGGGAACAGACTGAGACTTTCTTTGGTCAGGACACACAACTTCTTTCTCCAGAACTGAAGCAAATTGTCACTGCGCTTTTCCAGCTCCCCCTCCATGATCACCGCCTGCCCTGGCTGCATTTTCATTCTGGGCTCTGCTTAAGGTTCTAGGTGCCTTGTGGGATCTAGGTGCTGCTAGTGGAGGGCTAAACCCTCTCCTTCCACTGCCTGGAGCTGCCGCTGCCTCCTCCCGTGTGACTGGGCAGAATGGAAATATAAGTTAGAATTTATTTCACCTCCTGCCGCTCCCAACCCACTCCCTTCCCCTGGTGACGCCTCAGGAATGCGGTGACTCGCTGACTCACCCACTCACTGTCCCACAGCCTTTCATCCATTCACTAGAACTGGAACGACAGACACACTGGGGCCCCTCCTAACAGCAAATTTACCCCTTCTGCTCATTCATTCACACGCACTGCCCTTACTGCCCTTCTATATCTGTCTGGGGCCCCATGACTGGATATTATATTATAGTGACTGGATAATATAATATAAACCTGTATAATTGGCCCCCCTATACTCCTGCACCCCCAAACCTTGGGATAATGATCTGTATCTCACACATATATTGATATTGTACATCAGTCAGGAACCCCACTGTCCCCTCTATACTCCTGCACCCCCAAACCTTGTATATAATGATCGGTATCTCACACATATATTGATATTGTACATCAGTCAGGAACCCCACTGTCCCTCTATACTCCTGCACCCCCAAACCTTGGGATAATGAACTGTATCTCACACATACATTGATATTGTACATCAGTCAGGAACCCACTGTCCCTCTATACTCCTGCACCCCCAAACCTTGGGATAATGATCTGTATCTCACACATATATATTGATATTGTACATCAGTCAGGAACCCCACTGTCCCTCTATACTCCTGCACCCCCAAACCTTGGGATAATGCTCTGTATCTCACACATATATTGATATTGTTCATCAGTCAGTAACCCCACTGTCCCTCTATACTCCTGCACCCCCAAACCTTGGGATAATGATCTGTATCTCACACATATATTGATATTGTACATCAGTCAAGAACCCCAATATCCCTCTATACTCCTGCACCCCCAAACCTTGAGGATAATGATCTGTATCTCACACATATATTGATATTGTACATCAGTCAGGAACCCCACTGTCCCCTCTATACTCCTGCACCCCCAAACCTTGGGATAATGATCTGTATCTCACACATATATTGATATTGTACATCAGTCATGAACCCCACTGTCCCTCTATACTCCTGCACCCCCAAACCTTGGGATAATGATCTGTATCTCACACATATATTGATATTGTACATCAGTCAGGAACCCCACTGTCCCTCCATACACCTGCATCCCCAAACCTTTGGATAATGAACTGTATCTCACACATATATTGATATTGTACATCAGTCATGAACCCCACTGTCCCTCTATACTCCTGCACCCCCAAACCTTGGGGATAATGATCTGTATCTCACACATACAGTATATATTGATATTGTACATCAGTCATGAACCCCACTGTCCCTCTATACTCCTGCACCCCCAAACCTTGGGATAATGCTCTGTATCTCACACATATATTGATATTGTACATCAGTCAGGAACCCCACTGTCCCTCTATACACCTGCACCCCCAAACCTTGGGATAATGAACTGTATCTCACACATATATTGATATTGTACATCAGTCATGAACCCCACTGTCCCTCTATACTCCTGCACCCCCAAACCTTGGGGATACTGATCTGTATCTCACACATACAGTATATATTGATATTGTACATCAGTCATGAACCCCACTGTCCCTCTATACTCCTGCACCCCCAAACCTTGGGATAATGCTCTGTATCTCACACATATATTGATATTGTACATCAGTCAGGAACCCCACTGTCCCTCTATACACCTGCACCCCCAAACCTTGGGATAATGAACTGTATCTCACACATATATTGATATTGTACATCAGTCATGAACCCCACTGTCCCTCTATACTCCTGCACCCCCAAACCTTGGGGATAATGATCTGTATCTCAAACATATATATTGATATTGTACATCAGTCATAAACCCCACTGTCCCTCTATACTCCTGCACCCACAAACCTTGGGATAATGATCTGTATCTCACACATATATTGATATTGTACATCAGTCATAAACCCCACTGTCCCTCTATACTCCTGCACCTCCAAACCTTGGGATAATGATCTGTATCTCACACATATATTGATATTGTACATCAGTCAGGAACCCCACTGTCCCTCCTGCACCCCCAAACCTTGGGGATAATGATCTGTATCACACAAATATTGATATCAGTTGTTGTGGATTTCATGAGCTTATCACAGACCAACTGAAAGACGCACTTGATCAGGAAAATTCTTTAAATAAAATACAACCCCCCCCCCCGCTTCAATTTATCATTTTTTTATACAGGCACTGCCCAAACTGGAAACCAGCACTAGTCCAGCACAAACTGGAGGAAGGGAGACCGAATACCTGAAATGGCTCTGCCAGAAAAATATGAGAACAATGAAGCATTACAGGGTTAGGATGAGAGTGGTATTTATGCACAGAGACATACACACACATATAGGCATTAGTAATGTTGTTTATGAGGCTATTTCATTGTGTGGGGGGCATGGTGGTACAGGCTGAAGGGACAGTGAATGAGGAATTTGAGAGATTCCCCAGCGTGAGCCCAAACAAAGACACAATACTTCCTATTGATTGTAATGGGCTATGGGATCCGTCAGCCTGTGCATGTAAGGACATGTCCCCTGCAGGAATTTTCTTCCTTCTCCCACGCCTTCTCTCTTCTCCTCTGAAATTTGAATTTTATTTCTGCACTAAATGGAACCCAAGAAATGTTTGTGTCGGTCATTGCCAGTAGCTAGAGGAATCTCAATTCTCACTGCCATTTCTGTTTAAAGCTGTGGGGATCACAAAATGGTTCAGGGGTGTAACTACAGAGGAAGCAGACATAGTAGGGGGCAGGAGTGTGGGGGGAAAAGATTTTGGGGGAAGATCGCAGGTCAACTGCAAATGTTTCCTGTCGTGGGTCCCACAAAATTTTGTGCAGAGGGGGCAGGGGTCCTCAAAATGACTCTCATATAGATGCACCGAGTGATGCCCCAATATGCTCCTTCAAATGCCGAACATTGGTTACATTGGAGCTTCCAGCAAGAACTATAAATCATTTTATTGGTTAATTAAGATAACAGATTGTATGACAATTTGACTAAATATTATCCTATACATTGATGGATGGAAACAACAATAACTCCACTTACCACCAACCCTAACCCTGTGTCCCCTTAACCTCTGATTTGTCCTGCAGGAGGGTCAAAAACTAAATACCTAACTTATTATTAATAAGCAGAATACAGAATGATATATATATATATATATATATATATATATATATATATATATATATATATATATACACACACATTTATACAGTAGGCCCATACCATCCCCGCATTCATACCAGCCTCTTCCTCGGCTAATCTGACTCCTATAGAAATGTTGGTTGATGTCATAAAGAAAAAATGCCATGAAAATGGTGTCCTTTCTGTTGCAGCAAATGACATCAGGAATATTCCCTTTGTAGAAATCGAATGTGTTTGATGGGTGAATGATTGACTGGCAGGATGTGAGCAGTGTGTGTGAATAAGATAATCACTAACTAGATAAGTCTCTGACTCACGGGGCAGTTGGACTTTGAAAGCTCATGACGGCAACACCCTTTGATCGAAAAGATCTTATGGAAATCTCTGGAAAGGTTTGTTAGTCATCAAGATTGTTCTTCTGCCTCAAAAGTGCTGCAAGTAGTGGGATTGATAGAATAGTCAAGAAGAAGAATAGTCAAGTCCAGGCAGATGGGTCAATGCAGGCAGAGAAGGTTGAAAGATGATTAAACGGGCCGAGGTCAAACACAGGAATCAGTAGTAATATTCAGTTAAGCGTACCCAGGAACACACAAGGTAGAACCTACAGTATATTTAAGGCAATGACTGTAGTGTTCTGGCACCTTAAATAAGCGTGATGACGTCATGACGCTGTCGTTATGACGATGCGTCCATTCTATAACAAACAAGGGAAAGTTGCTCACCACTCATTTTTAAAACCATTAGGCGGCGGTGCAATGAGGCTGTGACCACAAAATACATATAGACAAATACAAGAGTCCTCTGCACTCAACCCATTATCAATATATTTCAGACAGAGACATTTTGTGCGTCCATTCCGACACTGGCGTCACAACACCGCCTCCATTCTGATGCTGGTGTCCGATCAGGCCGCATAGACTTCCTAGGCACCGCCATGTTAAGGCAGGAGGAAGCGGCAGTAGCAGCGCCAAACGAACGGCGGAGGTAAGTATTCCTTACAGCCAGGTACAATAGAGTTGGGTAATGGGGTAGAAGGGGGCCAAGATTTGCTACATATATTCATGGTATAGTAAATACACTAGTTACACTAATTACAACAATACAAAGGGATCTGACTTTTAACCTTCCATAGAGATGTGCCAAATCTACTGAGCCCGCCCAACTCTCTAGTTACCTATAACCCTAACTCATTAATAATCAGCTCTGTGTCCCACAACAAACACATACATATATGTTACTAATGTTGGGAGAACTACTTGGATGAACATTATGGCACATCCAGTGCATATACTGTGGGTTCAGTGGGACAGGAGGGGAAAAGATTAAACTAAACCATGACGTTTATTCAGCAGATGAGTAACTGGAATATCTTTGGTATTTGTTTTCAGGCAATATAAGTGGATATATAATTATCAGCTCCTGTTTTCCAACCCATCCGCTTTATAAGTGTCCCATCACCTCCACCTACCCATCATATATGATAAAATCTCTTAGCTGGGGGGGGCTTCCCTCACTAATCTATTGTCGCCCCTTCACTCTGGTCACCACTGGAAAATAAAACAAGACCCAATACCCAGCGACACACCCAAAATGTCACGTGACTTTGTTAGGTAAGGGTTAGTGTCAATGTGCTGGTTCTGCCTCCATGAGAACCAGCTGCCCCCCTGCCCCAGAATGGCAAGAAAAAGCAAAGATCAATTGGGCACTGGGAAGTCTCCAAATGAAAGAGCAGACAAGGCCCCAATCTACATTGTGACTGGGGACACATCAGTGTCTATGATATTCTCATGTCAGCGATTGACTTGGCTGTAACTTTATTAAGTCAGCAACCCATGGAGTTGGGAAACATGAAACAAACCAGGGAGAGAACCTCAGCTACTGGCCATTTTATCCAGTAAGAATCTTCAACGCTGCTTCAGGGTCACATGAAAAATACAGAATATTGTTTTACCATTGATTAACCCTGTATTTAATAAAAGGCACTAAGTTTGCCCAGGTGCAGTAAACCATAGCAACCAATAAGAAAACAGCAAGGCCCATGTGATATTAAAATGAAAGGGTTACAGGGAGTTACTGGGTGTGAAGTCATTTCCAGGGAAATTGCAGCAAAATGACTAAGAGTGAATAAAGAGCAAAGGGGCGCGTGTCCTTGTTATAGGGTGTCATTCCGGGGTGCTTATACATAGTCAAAAGGAAAAGGGGCCCAGTCCCAGCGATGACGTTGTTTCTGTATTATTGCTACAAACACCAAATGTTTCCTGCGGATGTTTATCCCTGTTTATACTTGATACAGACTCAGCGCTCAGTGTATATATAACTTTCCATACAGGGGAGAGAGAAATGTGTTTTTATCCCACACTTTCCCAATTCTTCCCCTCCACCCCCCATTTATACTCCTGACAGTTGAACATTTTGTCTGTGGCAGAGGATCCAATTCTCTATAAGGGACAAAGGACCTCACTGGCAAGTTGGGGCTTTTGCTCCAGAGAGAGAAAATATTCTTTCCTTAGAGAGTGAAGGAAACGGGGCTCAGCTGTGATATAATCACGGGGCCACACTTCCTTGTCCTGTTCCCTTTTACCTCAAACCCAAAATACGTCAAGGAAGAACTCTGCCCTGTGAGCTTTACTTTTACTTTGGCAGTTTAAAGGGGAACTCCACTTAATAAGTGTTTTTTTCCACAACTAATGAAAATATAATTCTAAACAACTTCCTAATATTCCTTCATTCTTCATCCTCAGAGGGTTTTTAATTACTTGTAATTGAAATTGACCGCTACATTTGTCTGTTCCTTTCTGAACACTGCTGGTTCTGATTATCAAAACAATGTAGCCCAGATCTCCTGAAGTCACATCTCCAGTTTACACAGGTGATGCTTTGTGTTTATTCCCCGACTCCTGCTACTTTTAAAGCACCAGAACCTGCAGTGTATAAAAAAGGGACAGGTGGTGTTTGCGGAGTTTCCCATCTTTTTATACTAATAAGGCCAGGCTGATCTGGTTATGAAAAAACCAAGACAAATTGAGAGACTGGATCTGTAAGGTCTCTTACTTACCTGCGCTCCCCTGCGTTCCGTTTTTCTGCGTTCAGCCGCAGGGGAGCGCAGAAATAGACGCATTACATTTTTTCCAATGGGGCTGTACTCACACAGGCGCGTGTAGGCACCTACACGCGCCTGTGTGAGTACAGCCCCATTGGAAAAAATGTAATGCGTCTATTCCTGCGCTCCCCTGCGGATGAACGCAGAAGAACGAAACGCAGGGGAGTGCAGGTAAAAACGCTCGTCAGTAAGAGCCCTAAAGGAATCTGAGATTCAACATGTCAAATTGGGGCTTCCCGGCATTGTAATGAAGCCCAGCACCCGGTCTGGAACTGATAGGAGTTGGGTCAGAGAGGAATGAGGAAGCAAAGGGAGGAATGTGCATGAGGTAAGGCCTGTGTAACAATCATACCGGCTGGAGAAAGGTGTGTCTCACCCCTGGGAAAGTACAGAAATCTCTGTATAGTTACTTTTAACTCATTTGTCAATTGTTTAAGGGTCACATAGAGAACATGAGCAAAAGTAACCACTATCATCAGAGTAAGTCCAGTCATAAGGAGGTCTGTCAATGAACATTGGTATATGGTTACTATGAAATTCCCTATACCATTACACTGTCATGTGCTGTATGGCAGCTCCCTCCCATATGTAGAAATACAACACATTTGCATGATTTTAAAGATTCAGATTCAGTTGGCCAGACACAAGGATTTAGCCAAATACCTAACCGAATCCTTCATTCGGCAAATCCCTAATCCATACTAAGGACTTCGTCTTATAGTACCAAAGGATTGCTCTGAGGCCCCCCTTCATATTTAGGCTGGTACAAAGGCCTTACTTCATATTTAGGAGGTGCGGAGGACTTACTTCAGACTGAGACCTCATATTAAGGTTCTGCTCCAACTTGTGTCACAGTTCTCGCTAAGCATCAAAGTGACCCATTTGCGACATATGAAGAGCTTTTGCTTGAGGCTCTCAGACACAAGAATGAGCAGGTTACAGTTCATGGAGAATTGGAAGTCTTTGAACGTTATTTGTTCCACATGGGTGAGAAAAGGAAGAATTAGTCACGCTATTTTCTCACTTACACAAAGAAATGTGCAAAGGAGTTAAAAACAAAGGGGAACTTCTCCCTCCCAGCTAAATATACTTACTGAGATCAACAACAGAGAACTGGCGCCAGAGTCTCCTTGATGGACCTGACTGTGAAATAAACAGAACCTAAAGTGCTGAATAACCTGCTGGCTATATAATAAATAACTATAAACCTATTTATATAATACAATACAAACATAAAATACTACACCAATACATTATTAAATAGATCTACGTTAATAAGAAGGTTCCTTTAATAGAACAGAACTCTATTAATATAATGCAGAACAACTGGCAGAATGGTTAGTCCTATTCCGGACCAAAACCCTATTAATATGGCACGGGTAGTTCAGCTGCGTATGAGTAGTTTAGGTGAGTAGTGTGTACTGTAGTGTGGGACTGTAAGTAACTTGTGCAGGTACCAGGTAGGGAATGGTTTAATTGTGTGTGCATATTTCAGTGGTATAAATGAAGTATGACACGTGTGGGATAAGTGAATATGAAATAGTAGTACTTGGATATAACACTACACTACACTTGGACATAACATTCAGTATGTGATGATGTTCCCTCTGTTGCCTACTACTGGCAGAGTTGCAACACTACACTCTCTTGGTGAGGCAGTAACATAACATGATGGGGAAAATAATGATATGAATATAGCTGTGGGGCAACAAGTTACTGACAAACTAATTAGCTGGGATTTGTCCAGGGTCACAAATAGTTGCCACAGGGAAACAAAGCAGGATCTCTAGCACAAACTTTAACGAAAAGGTCTGAGAGGAAATATTGATCGATTTGCTCAGATAACTCCCAGCCAATATAACTCCCAGCTAGCTTCTACTTGATCCAGGAAAACAAAAGAAAAGCAGAGGCTGTATCCAAATTGCCTGATCCCATAATGGCAAGTGGGGCAGTCCCTGGAGCAACATTGTCCCGTGAGTGTTCATCCCACGAGCCATAAATAAATATAGAATGAATATATCAAAGAAATAAAAAGAATAAAGAAATATCTTACTTTCTTTCGGAGTTATGTAACGCCAATCTGGGATATCTACACCCCAGATAGACATAGGCTTTTGCCTATTAACTAAAGAAAAGGGTAGGGCCTTAAACCCATAGGGGCAAATTTACCCCCTATGGGCCCCTACCAGGGGTGTAACTACAGAGGAAGCAGACCCTGCAGCTGCAGGGGGGCCCAAGAGGTATAGGGGCCCCATGAGTCTTTCATTTATATACAATTTCAATAAATATTGGTAAAACAGGACATTTTGGGGGCCTAAAAAATAATTTGCTGTGGGGCCCAGTGATATGTATTTACGCCACTGGCCCCTACAGTCATTTCACATGTATTTTAGACTGTAACTTGCGGCCATCATTGCCAACTGCCTCTGCCCATGGACAAAAAGGCACATATGATATTAGCCTTTGGGCAGTGACATGTGGGCCACTTTTTCATGCAACAAACTTTCCTCTCATACATGTGGCAAAACACCCGAAAAAAAGTATTTTGGTCGTGCACAATAACCTGCAAACTGTAGAATGTAGTGAACGTGTGAAGGGATAACCAGTTGGCAACTTGGCATGAGGAGTGCAGGCTGTCCCTTATTGAATCAAAATAGAGAGGGTTTGCACACTGAATAAACAGACCAGGTGGTATTACACACTTGATAAAGGTCACACAGGCCCGAAACATGTTGTGTACAAGTAGTCGGCTAATGAAAGGAAAACCACAGCATTGATATGCTTGCCGAGTGCTCTCCTCATTTCCCAACAATTTCCCAGTGTTTCTGAAAAATGTGGGTGTGGTTGAGCAGCATGCAGCCCCCCTAAAATCCTGCTGCCCTAGGCCCGGGCCTTGGTGGGCTTTCCACAAATCTTGGCCTGCATCTAGGGATATTCCGGACTCCATATAGATGGGTCTATTTATTTTGTGATACATATGCACTGGGGTTCACTTGGAGGTTCCACCCAAATTAAATAAGTAACTGCCTAGTTCCACTCAATATTCCTAAAAGCCAACTTTGTGTCAGTTTATAGGTCTGAGCACACAATTGCACTGTATAGTGAACTAGCTGCACCCCTTACATTTCTCTCTCTCGTGTGCCCAAATAGGGCTCCTCTAATTGGCTGCCCTGATACACATGGTTCTGAGCCCCATGTCTGGCCATGGCTCACCCACAGGTGGTGTTTACACTACAACAAATAACTAACTACAAATATGTAGGGCATACTAGTGGGTTAGAGGTAGCAATATGGCAGCATATATAATAACTGACCTTCCATAAAAATTCCTCTCTGGGCCTTCCAGTCCAACCGTATCCAGAATAACACTTTTACTTTTTGTAAGCGGAGGGGTTAGTACCCCGAGCCGTGTACTTTTCTTTTTGTACAATAAATGTGGCTAAAAGCCTTGCACCTTCATTACCTGTGTTGCCCCATGCTCCTATAAGAGCGAGATGTCGTCATCCTATTTCATATCCAGAGGCAGGCCCATCATCAGGAATTACAGGGCCCCATACTACTAAGTTAGCCAGGCAATTCCAACAGAGGGGGGTATAATTATTAACTCATTAGTCAGTCACCTGGGTGTAGGGTTTACTGGCCTGGCTGTAAAAATAATGCTTGATGCATATGTTAAGTCAGAAAGATAAACATATGGGAAGGTTCCTATTTGTTTCCAGAAAAGGTGGCACCCCTACCTGAGTGGAGGGCTCTGCAATGAAGCAGAATGGAGACCTGAAAGGAAAAAAGTGAGGATGCATGGTCATGCCTCTTATCTGCCCAAGTGTCACACATTATATTCAATTCCTGTCCCAGAGGTGCCCCCTTGTTATTACACTTTTATGTCTCATTTAGGACACCTTTGCAATGGGGTTTTTGAGTGCCATATGCCATTAATGATGACACCAGGGGTCCTGGCTGTAGATTATTAATGGGGCACTGGGTTGTGGCTCTACAATATCCAAACGCACAGCGGCTTCCAGAGCTGCAATAGTAGATTCAAGCTTTAAAGTATCGGCTGGGACATCTCTACAGTTCAGAAGTTTAAGGGACAGTGTACCTTAACCCTGATATTATGTCACTATACAGGGGCAACACCTGAAACTGTGACATTCTACTTCCTGTTGTTACCAGCAGAGTTCAGCAGTCCACTTAGAAGCTCTCCTTTCCTTAATCTCGAGCCTTTGTGTGTGACATGAGGAGAAGCTCATTATACAGAGAATTCTCAGTAGGCTGCAGATGTTTTGATTTCTCCTAATCCCCCTTATTCCCCCCCCCCAGTATGTTCCTTCTATTCCTGGCATCCCTTGTTATCAGCAAGTTGCCATATTCCCTTGGTACTTTGTCTTGTCCCAGTCTATTCATGATATTTTCCTTGGTACCTTATCCAGCTGTTCCTTTCTCCCCTTAGTACATTATTCATGTTCTTTTCAACAGATAAGCCCTGTCCAATGACAATTGGACAATGGTGTTTTATCCATTATCTGCGATGTAACCTGTGCCTTTTCTCCTTTTTTCCCAGCAGCTTGAATGGCTGCCCCATGGCTACACAGCGGTTTGTTTCTATAAATTATAGTAGTACTTATCTGTTATCTACTGTGTATCCTGTGCTTGAATGGCTGCCCCCATGGCTACACAGCAGCTTGTTTAATATAAACTATAGTAGTACTTATCTGTTATCTACTGTGTATCCCGTGCTTGAATGGCTGCCCCCATGGCTACACAGCAGCTTGTTTATTTAAACTATAGTAGTACTTCTCTGTTATCTACTGTGTATCCTGTGCTTGAATGGCTGCCCCCATGGCTACACAGCAGCTTGTTTATATAAACTATAGTAGTACTTATCTGTTATCTACTGTGTATCCTGTGCTTGAATGGCTGCCCCCATGGCTACACAGCAGCTTGTTTATATGAACTATAGTAGTACTCATCTGTTATCTACTGTGTATCCTGTGCTTGAATGGCTGCCCCCATGGCTACACAGCAGCTTGTTTATATAAACTATAGTAGTACTTATCTGTTATCTACTGTGTATCCTGTGCTTGAATGGCTGCCCCCATGGCTACACAGCGGTTTGTTTCTATAAATTATAGTAGTACTTATCTGTTATCTACTGTGTATCCTGTGCTTGAATGGCTGCCCCCATGACTACACAGCAGCTTGTTTATATAAACTATAGTAGTACTTATCTATTATCTACTGTGTATCCTGTGCTTGAATGGCTGCCCCATGACTACACAGCAGCTTGTTTATATCAACTATAGTAGTGCTTCTGAAGCAAACACACAGCTTTTACCAGATCAGAGCAACAGTACATTATATTTAAGTTACTTTGTTACACTTTCAATTTTTGGTGTTCCTGTTCCTTTAAAAACAGAGTTGGAGTCAGAGTCAGATATAACATAAACTGAGGAGTCGGAGTCAAAGGATTTATGAACCGACTCCACAGCCCTGCATTATCTACTAGTTCCACTTTCCCCTTATCTGTTCTGATGCACCTGTTCCTCTCTCTCCCCCTGTGCTTACCATCTTCGTTCTGTGTTTTCCTTTGAAACATATACATTTTCAACCAGTCTTATATCCGTGCCTTTTCCTGCAGAGCAATTAAATCCAAAAGACAGTTTATAAAGAATGTATTTGTAATGGGCAGTTGAGAACAAGAAGTTTATATTTAGGGCAAGGAATACCCCCAAGTTAAAGGTTCATTGTTGTGCTCATATGGGAGGTACTTTAATGGCCTTGCCCCTTATTTACAAAGTAATAAATATGTACACGGTGGGAATATGAAAATGAACGTTTGTAGCTACAAACTCACTGGCACGGTGCAAACTCCACAAATCCTCAGGCTGTTGTCCCATTTTGGGCCATTTGCAAATATTCTTTATATAACTTTTCTTGCGCTTCAAAGAGTTTACGGAGTTTCTTTGTTTGCCCAGTTCCTTGCCCTCCATATCATGAGTGGGGAAACCCTGGAAAATAAAGGTTTATGAATTCAATACCAAACAAACAAGTGGCCTAATGGCACCACATTGGAAACCCACCAATCTCTCTGCACCATGCCAGACATTGGAAAAACAGTAACTAGAGTGGTTTGGTAACCACTACTACTACTACTAATACACTTCTAACCCAATTTTCAATAAACAGAAACAAAGAAAGTTGAAAACCTCTGCCTTCTCCCTGTTTCCATTACACAATGTACCTGCCAGTGTTAGGCTTAACCTAATGCCCCATACTGCCCTGCTTATTATTTAATTTGTTATTTTGTACAGTAAAATAATACTTTATGGCCTGTTTTACTCAGTCCTGGTATGTAATAAAAATTCTTGGTGAGAGAATTTCCCTAGATTATTCCAGTACACGGAGCATATTGCTAAAAAGACAAGTACCTTCAATTACTTATCTTTCACATCCCAGTCTAGATCTGCCTCAGTTGTTAAATTGCAAAGCCTTATTAAGAAATAACTTACCAAAACTCCACTTCCTTTCCTCTTCATAACCGGCGACACGGTGACCATCCATCCTTCAGTGCTCGATTTCTCCTCCCTGACTACTGACAGCATGTGACAGAGGCTGAGGCTCAGCTCTCAGGCTCTGGGCAGGCAAGATGGGTGAGCCAAACGTCGCTTCCCAGAGTCTTCCCATCTGAGTGTGCCCGGGGCTGACTACAAGGTGGCAGCAGCAGGAGGAGGCTACACAGGCATGTGTACTGCCCCCATGTATGTTTATTTAATTAAAAGGGGGAAGATGATCACGTCTCCTCCATGCAAACAAACAAACCACAAGGGGAATGGCGGCTCAGCGACCCCCCTAGAGCACAAGCAAACGGCCAACTAGCCGACACGGCTGGAAGCAATAGTCCTACGGAGGCTGAAAAGTGGACACTCCTCTGGTCACATAAATACCCTGTACTCTGTCCTTCTAGTAAAAGTAGCCGCCCCAGGCTTTCCAGGCACAGACGCCCAATAGAAAGAAGAGGTGAATGCCGGGTTACCTTGCCAAGAAGCCTGCCCTTAGCGTGCGCCTTGCCGGTCAGCGGGTCTGTTATGAGCTTACACGACTGCTGCGGAGGACACCAAGGATCAGGCTTGGGTGAGCGGGGAACAGTGGGTCCGCTCAGCGCCACCGATCGGCAGTGAATCAGGCAAGCACCCTGACACACTGAATGGTTCCTCTGCAGCAGCCGTGTAAATATGTGTATAAATCCCTTGCTCTGGTCTAAGGGAAAGGAACTGTACTTTATGAGGGAAAGGATGGGTTTGTAGTCTGCTGCGGTGCAGGCAGGTCAATCTATGGATCAGAAAATCAAAAACAAGACATGTTTGCCCGTTACCTTTCCCCGTGGCGATTCCCATAAAGGTTCCACAGGCTTTGAAGCTTTCCACAAAGCAAAGTCATAGGGAGATTGCTTCTCAATTAATCGATACTCAGCTGAGATACTCGGTCCCCTATAGTAACAAAAGCACGATCATTGAGAAAGCAAGAAACACAATAGTGATAAGCAATGGTAAAGTGCTTTATTGATGTGTAGATCAGGAGTTAGATACTGGTTAAACAAGTACAACCTATATACTGGTGTACACCTTAAATGTACCTCTCAGGGGCCAACTCTATGGCTCAAAGTACAACAGGCCTCTTTCTTTCTGGGATTTTCAGCTGGTGATGCTGGTCATTTGCATTAGTGCTGAAATGGGCATGTTCAGACTGGAGACTACCTCCAATTTTTGGGGTTCATTATCTCTAGTAATGGTCTAGAAATGGATCCTGAAGGTTAAGGCTGTACTAGAGTGGGCCCAGCCTCTTTGCGTGCAACCCAAAGGTTTTGCCAATTACTATCGTCAATTTATAAAAAAGTTCTCCCTGATAGTGGCTCCCATCACGGATCTAACTAAAAAAGGTGCAGATCCAAGTATGTGGCCCCCCGAGGCTATTCAAGCCTTTGAATTTCTCAAAAAAGAATTTGTGTCTGCCCCCATTCTTCGTCACCCTGACACCACTCTTCCTTTCATTGTAGAGGTAGATGCCTCAGAAGTTGGGGCAGGGGCAGTCCTTTCTCAAAGGCATCCAATAACCAACAAGGTGCACCCTTGTGCACTTTTCTCTAAGAAATTTTCCCCTGCGGAGACCAATTATGACATCGGGAATAGAGAACTGTTGGCCTATGAGGAATAACGACACCTGTTGGAGGGGGCTAAACATATGATACCGGTCTTTACTGACCACAAAAATCTAATGTACATTGAGTCTGCCAAGCAGTTGAATCCTAGGCAGGCCAGATGGGCTTTGTTTTTTACCCGGTTTAATTTCTCTCTCACATACAGGCCTGGTTCCAAAAATACCAAGTCAGATGCAGTCTCTAGGAATTTTGAATCTAATCCGTCTGAACCTAGCGAGTGTATTCCCATCATTCCGGGTGAGTTAATTGTGGCAGCTCTAGGATCAGACCTGTCCACTCTATTATCCTCAGTTCAATCTTCTGCTCCTGTAGAGACTCCCTCCGGGAGATTATTTGTACTTGAGGATTAAAGGGAACAGGTTCTAAATGAGGTTCATAATTCAAAAATGGCGGGACATCCTGGCATCTCTAAGACTGTGTCTCTATTGTCTCACAATGTGTGGTGGCCTTCATTTAAGCAAGATGTCAAAAATGTTGTTAATTCTTGCCCTGTCTGTCAGAGATCAAAATCCTCTATAAATCTGTCTCAGGGATTGCTAAAGCCACTAACTATTCCTAACAAACCCTGGTCCCATCTATCGATGGATTTTATTGTTGATCTCCCTTCATCCCAAGGGAAAACTGTGATTTGGGTGGTGGTGGATAGATTCAGCAAAATGAGTCACTTCATTTCCCTCCCACACCTCCCATCTGCTAAGACATTGGCTGAGTTATTTATTTCCAATATTTTCAAGTTACATGGTTTTCTGGTTAATATTGTTTCTGATAGAGGGGTACAGTTTGTTTCAAAATTTTGGCGAGCATTCTGCTCTGGTTTGGGATTGAGTTGTCATTTTCTACTGCATATCACCCTCAAACCAATGGTCAGACTGAAAGGGTTAATCAGTGCCTTGAACAATTTCTAAGGTGTTATGTTTTGGACAACCAGTCCTCATGGGCTGAACTATTACCCTGGGCAGAATTTGCTTGCAATAATGTCAATTCCTCTGTCAAACAGTTTGCCAAAATTTTGTCTGGGGTGCTCGACTCTCTTTCTGCAGCTACGGCCGCTCAGAAAAAGGCAGCCGATAGGTCTCATAGAGAGGCACCCAAATATCAGGTAGGAGACTCTGTATGGTTATCTACAAAAAAATGCAAACTTAAGGTTCCTTCTCTCAAGTTGGTCCATATCCCATTACTGAAATAATCAATCCTTCTTCTGTTCGTCTTAAACTACCTGATCATTTTTCTCTCCTAAAACCAGCCACGCAGGAACGCCAACAATCTTTTCCTCCCCCCAGTGTTGGTAGAGGGTCAGCCTGAATTTATTGTCCAAGAACTCCTTGATTCTCGCCTTGTGCGGGGTTAGTTGTTACAATACCTAGTTAAATGGAAGGGCTATGGTCCTGAGGAGAATTCTTGGATTCCTGTTTGTGATATTAGGGCTGATCATCTCAGGAAACAGTTCCACCTGAACTTTCCTGAGAAACCTGGGGGTCCAGTGGCCCCCCTCGAGGGGGGGGGGTAATGTGAAACATTATACTCACCCTGGTGGCCTAGTGGGTTGGCGGGGGCGCCCGCCAGGCCGCACTTCTGCCTCTGTCTCCACGCCGGTTCCTTAGGGCGCTGGTTTCTTGAGATTCCAATTCTGTATTCCTGATTCCTGTTGTGACCCCTGCCTGGCTTTTTGATTATCCTGACTTCTGAATCCTGACCCTTCTGCCCAAAGACTCTGCTTTTCAGTTGTGCCTCTGCTTGTCCAGAACCCCTCGCCTTGCACCTCTCGTTATAAAATCTGAGTAGCTGAGTTCTCCTCCCGAGGCCAAAGGCGACTGCTACAGGCAGAAGCATGAGCCGAGACCAGGGTGCTTGGCATCGGTTCTAGATTTATGGTGCCAACCGTGACAGTATCTATATCATCAGGTTTTTATCTAGATTACCAGGTTTGTATTTACATTATCTGGTTTGTATCTAGATTCTCACATTTAAATCTAGAGTATCAGGTTTCTATCTAGATTTTTCAGCTTTGTATCTAGATTATCGGGTTTGTATTTAGATTATCAGGTTTATTTCTAGAATATCACATTTATATCTAGATGATCAGGTTTGTTTCTAGATTATCATATTTGTATCTAGATTATCAGATTTGTATCTAGATTGTCAGGTTTGCATCTAGATTATCAGATTTGTATCTACTGTATATTGTCAGGTTTGTATATAGATTATCAGGTTTGTATCCAGATTATCAGGTTTGTATTTACATTATCAGGTATGTATCTAGATTATCAGATGTGTATCTAGTTGATCAGGTTTGTATTTAGATTAACGCAGGGTTTGTATCGAGAAAAGGAATTTCTATTGGGCTGACAAACATTTAGGAAAATGGTTGTTGTGATGCTGGAAAGTATGAAATAAAGGCATTTTCCTTTCAAGAGAATTGGAGAACAAGGTAGAGAGTCACTTCCATACACGTACACCCAACTGTGCCCTTAAATATTTTCTTATATAACATCCATCTAGATTGTATAGAGAGAGAGAGACTGGAGGCATCTGTTGCTTGTATTTGTACCTTGGTGCTGAATTCTAACAACCAGCAGTGAATGCCGGCAGTGTGCCAGTGAATGCCGGCAGTGTGCCAGTGAATGCCGGCAGTGTGCCAGTGAATGCCGGCAGTGTGCCAGTGAATGCCGGCAGTGTGCCAGTGAATGCCGGCAGTGTGCCAGTGAATGCCGGCAGTGTGCCAGTGGTAATTGTTGAGCAGAACACAATGGACGGGAATTGTAAATAAAAGTCTTTATTATGGATTCAGAGTATTTTACAAATCACAGGAAATCATAGAAAAAGAGGTATAAAAATAACAGAGGCTCTCTGCTCTTATGTACAAACCTGAGACTGTTTGCCCTCACCCCGTGAGCACAATCATAGTAGTGATGCCCAGGCAAGCTGAGCGCTGGCACACAAGGATATGGCTAGAGCTCTCGTAGCCAAGTAGCCACAGCCTGTGTATTAGGGTTAGGGTTTGCTCTTTCAGCACACTGACCAAGTGAGAAACTTATAGGCAGAAATAGCCAATGCGAAGGCACATGTGTGTTCCAGTCCATTCCTTCCAACAGAACTAACACAAGGGAGTGTTGCTGCCGGAGGATAAAGAGGATTTCCATAGTGTTTCTTGGCAGTGATTGAGTTCATTGGGATTCCTTATTATATAGAATTATATATATATATATATATATATATATATATATATATATATACACATGTTATATAGAATGACAGGGTTGAATGTGATTCTTTCAAGATCCATGGCACCCCAGAAACATAATGTAATATAAAAATGCACTTGAATATAGAAATATGTTACAGTGTATCCCACACCCCCGGCCCCACAGTGTCTGATCAACTGCAGCAACAGAAATGGCTTGGAATGAAGATTTCAGTGCAAGAAAATCCTGAGTAAGTGCCTTGTTATGTGCCCACTGCTCCCCTTTATTCTGCTCCCCTTTTTTGTTTGTTTTGATCCAGTATAGCATGAGACATGTATGATCCTGCCTCTGCCCAGATACAATATGTAGCATGAGTCTTGTCCTGCTGGTGTGTGTAGGAAGCTTGTATCACCCACAGCTTTGCACTCAATAAGGGTGAAAGATTGGCCACCGGATCATACATAACAATAACCAGTAGTAGCAAGTTCCTGAGCTGAACTGAATAAATAATCACTTTGATAAATATATACGGCCAAGTGCAAATCATCTCTGGGCACAGGGGGCAGTGATAGGAGGGTAATTAGCAGGTGCAATTGCTATAATATACTCATTAACTTATCAGTGTAAGAATCTCAGTGAGGGGGGGCAGCTGCACAAGGAACAATCCCCTGCACCCCTTGTATCCCCTGCACCCCAATCCCGCACAACATGAAGTTCTACTTTGATTGAAATCACATTGTTACATATATTAATTTCATATTTAATTTCACAATAATAAAAATTAAACCTTCAAAAGTGCTTTTTCCTTGTTCTCCCTGAAGTCTGTGAGTCCAGTAGAGTCAGTGCTGGTCCTCGTAGCCTGTGGGTTTGATTCCCTGATCAGACCCTTGAGTTTCCCAAGCGGAGGGGTGTGCTACAATTCTCGTAGACTGTGCTCACGTTCTGGTAGATGAGGTCCGGTTTGTTTGCCTTCTGGGCTTTGATAGAATCGAGTGCACACTGGTTCAGGAAGATGTATTGTTTCTGATGAGGTGTAAATGAACAAGCAAATCAGCAGAAATAAGCCAGATATTAGCGACCCATAAACTAAGGTAATTTTCCCTCAACCAAATTTCTCTCTGTCAGTAAATTCTGCTAATGTAATGTATTCCCTTCTTAAATGTACAACCTAAATATTCTGGGCTGGAGAATGAGAGGAGGCACAGCCAGCAGCTGATTCTAATGCCTATTTCTTGCATGGGAAATAGAACTAATGTCCAACTAGGCTTCACGTTCCACTGATATCAAGTGCTGAACATTGTGGCTCTGCTTTCACATAAGTGCTGCC
Organism: Xenopus laevis; assembly: GCF_017654675.1. Lineage (NCBI taxonomy): Eukaryota > Metazoa > Chordata > Amphibia > Anura > Pipidae > Xenopus > Xenopus laevis. Next base: position 80,943 of record NC_054377.1, read on the forward strand.
TCCATAGAAACAATACCCTTTATGACCATTAGGTGCACTGTTTGTGACAAGTATTTTCCATCAAATGGTTAATATAAAGCCACATACTCACCTCCGTTTGTACCATCAATACCCGATGCATCCTCAGACTATGCACAGTGCCAAACACATCTACCACATCCTCTGATTCAATCTGTTTCATAATGCGATCCAGTGCGATTAATGTGCCTGTCCTGCCAACACCAGCGCTGAGGGAATATCAGTCATGAGTTAGAGGAGCCAGAGTTACCCCAATCATGCGGGAAAATATAGCACTGAATATATATATATATATATATATATATATATATAATATAACTCCTATATCTACTCAGACAAGGATGGATCCACATGGCTCCATGAGCCCAGTCTGAGGCGCTGCTTAATCTGGACAGACTACAGTTTCCCAGCATGCCTTTACCCCACATAAGTATGGGAGCACTGCAACCTCACTGCCATGAAGGGGTTACCCTGTAGCTTTCTGTATTACTAGTTTCTCTTTAAAAAGCTATTATTAAGAGAAAGTTCTGCTGTGGTCCCCATTCCAGGAATAAGATGGCTGCTTCCTACCATATACCAATTTTATATATATATATATATATATATATATATATATATATATATATATATATATATGAATGAGAGTTTCAAGCAGCGGTTATTTCTCTTGGAAACTCACTTTGAGGGCAAGTTATTGGTGTTTGGCCCTACTGTACCTTAATGTTGCATCTAAATGGGTTTCTAATACAGCTCTAGATCATTATTGGGGAGCCCTGCTGCCAGCGTGAGAAGTGGAAGAGCCCTGGGGGAAGGATAAGGGGCTGGTATGAGTAGAATGGAGCAGGTATTGTGTGTATGTGAGATTAAATGCTGTATTAAGAGACACAAAAGAAAGGAGGCCCCTGTTTCACAGATCTTATAATCAAAATATATACAGTAGGTAACCTATAGAAAGAAATGGTAGGATAGTGCTACAATTTTAAGACTGAGGAGGATTCTGTACAGAGGGATTTAGGGGTGTTATGTGCTAAGGGGGCACAAGCAGTTGCTTAACCACAAAGTGAACCACTTACCTGCAATGAACCAGCACGGGGGAATTGGGCGGACATTGTTTTACATAGTCCCATAGTAAATTCCTGAAGCCAATGAGAACGTCCGTTGTTTTGGGGACCCCATGGTCAGGCCAGGCAGTGAAGTGGAAATGGCGCACGCACTTGCTTTGATTTTCTTGTTTCTTTGGGAGGTAATAAAGGTGAGTCAGTTAAATGAGCAGACATTTTTGTTGCCCCACATCCCCATAATCACAATGCACTGGCAAGGACCTATTTCTCTCTCATTTTCCCTATAGCCCCCTCCCTACCCCAACTGAATGGGATGTGGGGGCACAAGCACAAGACCCAGGAAGTTTTGTATCTCTGAAAATACCATAAACAACCCAGTGGATCCAAACACATTCCCTACATTACTTGGTACCCAGGCAACTTTGTCACGTAGAGATCAAGCTGAGCCAAGATCCAGTACCTGCTGTTAAATGTTGTCATGTTCTTCTAGTGAGTGCCCCATCCCATCTCACTGATACCACATCAGTACTGCATTAGGCCTGTCCCATCTCACTGATACCACATCAGTACTGCATTAGGCCTGTCCCATCTCACTGATACCACATCAGTACTGCATTAGGCCTGTCCCATCTCACTGATACCACATCAGTACTGCATTAGGCCCACCATATCTCACTGATACCACATCTGCACCATTTTAGCAGTACACACTGGGGGTTAAACTCACATGAGTGACTGTGAAGTCCCTGATGGTCCACTCAGGTTGAACAGACTCCTCTATTAAAGAGATGGACATGCCACTGAAATCCTTCTTCCCGCTGCTTGGCCAATATTCATCACACTTTACCTAGAATGCAAGCAATGGGGCACAATCAATTGGGGCACATTAGATGGTCATTACCTCCTTCTGTTCTGTATGCTGAAGGCACCATATGATATTGTGCAACGCTGGTTAATGCAAAGGATGCAGAGACTGAATAGTGGGGCAGAACGGGTGCACACCCCCTGTTGGAGACTGTACTCGGAGGCTGCACCCTAGGGTTCAATTAAATACAACAAGTCATTCAGGAACAGTGACTCTTTCTACAGGTAAGTCTTCTATGGAAAGTGATCCAGTCCCTTACACTAAATGGGGATTTGGTTTCTACTTTTCTCTCTAGGATGAGCCTTAATGATTTCCCTCTGAAGTTTACCTTGAAACAAACTTTTAGTTGGGTATACATGAATTGCCTTTCATTTCCATTTCTTATTTTAAATAATATTTTCATTCCTTTTCCTATTCTGCCTGTTTCAAGCCCACAGCTGGACATCATGTCTGGTCATAAGGGTCACTGACCCCAGCAACTAGAAACTAGATTGGCAGTGAAACTCCAGTTTTATCGTTTTTCTTATTTTTGTCACTTTGTCTCCTATTCGCCTTCCATTATACACCATAATCTGGCCTGGCTGCTTGGTAGAGATATTGTTGTACCCTTCAGACCCCAAAACCTGGATTTTAGAGCTGCAGGATACTGGTTCTGCTATTGAATGGTGAAAGATAAGTGCAGCCCTAGAGGAACTTGAGGAAGCTGAGCCCATTTCTACCTTTCCCAGTTCCACACATCGTGTCAGCATAACCACAGCACTAATGTTCTTCTCCCAAATCATGCGCCAGAAATCACGGACGGTGCTGGGCAGGGGACCTTGGGCAGCAATAAACTCCTTGCTTGTCATGTAACCCTGAAACAGAAGAATGGGGAGCACCGTCACTAACTGTCCCCCATCTCTTTCTTTCCTCAGAACACCCAGCAGTTCAGGCACTTACTGGGATGTAATTGGCATTGATATAATCCTCAGTCTGGTGATTTTCAATGGAGAGTTTCACCCGGGAATGATCATCTAGGGTGAGAAAGGAATGAGAAATGGAGGAATTGCAGTTACTTAAGCAACTTGGCAACAACAAATTACTGATCAATCAGTTATTTGGCAATATTTCCACCCCCTCTCATTGCTAGCAAGAACGCCTTTCTTAGTAGAAAATAGTGAACTGATGACATAAGTTTCACATTTGCCAATTGATGGCCCTTTTGGGCTCTTGTGTAAGAAAGAATAAGAGAGTGATGCAGACTCACAGGGTAGTACGTTATTGTATCTGTTCTTGGCTTTGTTCTCGGGCAGCTCGGAGGCTTCTTTAGGTTGAGAAATTCCCACAGATGAAAAGTTCTGAGTTGAAGTGAAAGGAAGAATAATTAGGCCCAAATGAATTCCATTAATGATCGTAAGTGCCCCATATAATTAGCACTCACTTCATACTCCTCACTAAAGCCCAGGCTACTGTTGGCCTGCTGCTTTCGGAAATGCGCCTCAAAATCGGACTTGGGAATGGGCTGGGACCTGTAAGAGAAATACTGGGTCGGTATCACAGGATCTCGTCCAATGTTATCAGGAACCTCAAATGTGGAAACCCCAAATGACTTACCGTTTTGTTTGCCTGTAGAGAGAAAAGAAAGAGACAGAAAGTTAGATCTCCCGTTTTTAGCACATGGCGGCAGCTCCTGTATTTATTAGCGAATAAGGAGAGACATAGAGACACTCACTTGATACTTGAGAATGACAAATTCTCCCGCTTTTTCACTTCTCGATTTCTGGGAATAAATGAAGACTCATTACAGGAAGCCAATGGGATTTTACCATAATTCTTCTTGATAACTAACACAATCATCTACAGTGCAGAGATTAACCCTAAAATTTGACTACAAATGCTGTATTTTATATACTGGACTTACTGCGCCAGCCCAGAGGTTCAGCAGCCATATAACAGTACTGATCCAATTGCCCCAGCAGCTGCTCAGCTTCTAATCTTACTAGATATTTTTGGGTTTTAGTGGCACATCATATGCTTAGCCCTCCCATCTAACCTTATGCTTCATTAAGGATTTGCCCTTCTCCAAGCTATAAACATATCACAGCTTGATGCCTGGGGGGTCTTGAATGGAAATACTAGAGACTAATAATCCCCAAACAACATTCTGCGGCATTAGAATTTAAAATGTTTTATCAAGTAATGCTACAATTTTTATAATTTGTGTGTGTGTGTGTGGAGGGGGGCTAATGAATCTTTAACAATCTTGCACTTTAACTTGGCCCTTGTATTGAGTACACAGGACTCCCCAATAGAGCTACACCCAGATATTCTTGTATATTTGTATGGATATAGAGGAAGCATTGGGACACAGTGCCCTGTGCTGGTGCTCTCAGGTTAGGGTTCAGCTTTCCCACTTCCTACAAAGGGGTATATTTATCAAAGAGTGAAGTTAAAGGTCGCCCAGTCTGCTAGAGTTAAATTCCGCCACTCCATTCATTTCTATGGGATTTTTAAAAGAGTATTTATCAACGGGTGAAAGTGAAAGTTCATCCTTTGATAAATACGCCTTTCAAAATCCGATAGAAATGAATGGAGAGTGGCGGAATTTCACTCTAGAGGACTGTGGCGATCTCTAATGTCACTCTTTGAGAAATATACCCCTAGGGGCAAATGTATTAAGGGTCGAATATTGAGGGTTAATTAACCCTCGATATTCGACTGGGGAATTAAAATCCTTCGACTTTGAATATCGAAGTTGAAGGATTTTGCGCAAATAATTCGATCAAACGATCGAAGGAATAATCGTTCGAAGGATTTTAATCCATCGATCGAAGGATTTTAATCCATCGATCGAAGGATTTTAATCCATCGATCGAAGGATTTTAATCCATCGATCGAAGGATTTTAATCCATCGATCGAAGGATTTTAATCCATCGATCGAAGGATTATCCTTCGACCAAAAAAAGATAGCCAAGCCTATGGGGACCTTCCCCATAGGCTAACATTGACTTCGGGAGCTTTTGGGTGGCGAACTAGGGGGTCGAAGTTTTTTCTTAAAGAGACAGTACTTCGACTATCGAATGGTCGAATAGTCGAACGATTTTTAGTTCGATTAGACGTCAAAGTCGTAGTCGAAGGTCGACGTAGCCCATTCAATGGTCGAAGTAGCCAAAAAAACACTTCGAAATTCGAAGTATTTTTCTTCTATTCCTTCACTCGAACTTAGTGAATGGGCCCCCTAGTATCTAATTAATATATATGAACAAAGCAGCCAATAAAGGCTTTTACCTTTGTCTCCTCCAGATGAAAAAGGCAAGAATAGCAATGACAGCGGCTCCTAGGATGCTCCCAATCACGGCCCCAGCAATCACACCTAATAGGGTGACAGGGAGAGAGGGCATGGATATTCAGTTCTAACTACTACATGTGAATAAGCAATATTGCTGGACAGGACCTATAGTTATCACAATACATATGTCATTTTACATGATATGTCACCATACAAGTAGGATGGACAACTAATAGTCTGTCAGGCTTCTTCCTACACACAAGAACTACATTGGGCTGCTTTATTATGTGCTGCTGGGTGAAAAGTACAAAAGTATTGGCGCAAGTCACCGTTTTACCCACAATCCATTTACAGGGTTCAGTTGTGAACAAGTATTAATAACTTATACATTTTTGGGCTGGAGGGTGGGTGTCCCTGTAGAACCTCTAGACCAAAACCCATAAGTAAAAAGGAACTGTGAATAAAATATATATAATGGAATATACCCCAGCCCATATAAATCAAGCACAAACACCCAGCAGAGGGACCCCAACCATCACTGGGTGTTGCAAACTAGTGTAAACACTAGTTTGAGAGAATAAAGTCCCATGACTTGGCACTTAGCATTCAGGTGAATCCAGACCCTGCAGCAAGCGCATAAATACTCCAATTTGTAGTGTGCAAACAACACAGTCCCATGGGAGGAGCAGTGATTGCTGAGCTGTTACATGTACTTGCTGGTACCTTGATCCTGAGCTGTTGAGATGGGGCTTGAGAATAAAGAGCTTGCTACACTGCAGCGATCCTCTATAACTCTGTTTGTGTTGTTATCAAAGACAATATTAGTAAATCCAGCAACCGCCACCCTGGAAGAGGCAAGAGAACAAACAGACATGTTAATAGAATGCCTTGTATTTCCCTTATGTGGGCACACGTATGGCACGCTGGCATTCTCTCCGCTGGCAGAGAAGAGGCAGATATGGGCCAGAAGTGGTATATATATATACGTGAGTGCATAGACAGAAGGGAACGTGCCTGTCACAGTGCACAGGAGTCACCCAGGAAGTGATCCACATTCCCTTCCTGTCAATGCTGACGTGTATGGGGCACGTTTGACTCGTATCTGCCTTTTTTCCACTAGTGTTTTTTTCCACTGGTGGACAATGTTGTATATTACAGTAATGTAAGAGTTTGACTAGAAGAATGGGGTGTATGGCAGTACTGGGAGGTAGGGTGTGGGTACTGGAGGAAAGCAAGGTCCCCACTACAAGAATCAGGTGTATGACAGTACTGGGGAAAGAGTATGGGTACTGGAGGAAGTTAGGGTGCCCACTAGATGAATGGGGTGTATTACAGTACTGGGGGTAGAGTATAGGCACTGGAGGAAGGTAGGGATCCCACTAGAGCAGGGGTCCCCAACCTTTTTAACCAGTGAGCCACATTTAAATGTAAAAAGATTTGGGGAGCAACACAAGCAATAAAAAGCCTATGAGGATTTCAAATAAGGGTTGTGATTGGCTGTTTGGTAGCTCCTATATGGACTGCAAACACATAGGAGGCTCTGTTTGGCAGTACATGTGTTTTTTTATGCAACCAAAACTTGCCTCCAAGCCTGGAATTCAAAAATAATCTCCTGCTTTGAGGCAATTGAGAGCAACATCCAAGGGGTCGGTGAGCAACATGTTGCTTGGGAGCTACTGGTTGGGGACCACTGCAATAGAGGAATTTGGTGTATGATATTCCATGGATGTCAGTAGGAGATCGGTTCTGTTATGAATGTGTTAGTGCTGCTTCTCTGATCTGTCCATTTGTTGTAACTGTGACTTTTTAGGTGTTAGTCACTTATGGGGGAATGTAAAATAGGTCACTAATGGAATAATTGTGTGCAATGTGAATAAATGTTCACATTGTGAACAATTTTGTCTTTGCGAACCCTTTGCCCCTCATGCAAGTGTAGGATAGCAATTGTTTGTGATAATAATAAAACATCCTAGTGAAAAAGTTGTTGCATTAGCTCCAAAAGTTACTCCACCTTCAAAGAGAGCAACGTGCAACCAAGATTTGCAATGCAATATAAGTCTGATGAAGAATATTACATGCACATTTTTATTCTCATTTGTGCTCAAACTTGTTCTCTTTGCAAATTTTATTACATTTCCCCCTCAGTCACATGCTGTATGGTCCTTCCATCATTCTAAACTTTATGCTGTATATACACCATTAAAGGGTTTTTGAGGTAACAAGACACTGTTTAGCAGCTCATAAATGGTATCACCTTACCACAAAAAAAGCCCCATTCTTTCTTATTCTGAACTATCGGAAACATGTTTTAACTCTCTACTAGTCACATGATCTGTATAGTGTGCCCCCTAGTGAAGTAGCATAAACAACTAATTACTTATAGGACGTTGCAGGCTGTAAAGGTCCATTGTAGTAGCCGCGGGTTGTAGATTTATCTCCAATGGCCACTGTGTAGGCAGCTTGCCTAATGGATCTCCCCTTCGTTTGCCCAAACTCCATGATTTGTGACACATAACTGTTTGTATTCTTGCTGTTAAAGTCTGCGTAGGTCTTGGACAAAATTCCACTGGGTGGACTGACGGCTTCAATGCAGAGAGAATGAGAAGAAAAGAGAATCATTAGCCTGGAATACCCACAGTATTGTACAGAAGGAAGGTGTATTTTTTTTTTCAAGTATTTTTATTCATTTTTATTATAGAAAACAAGCAATTAGTAATATGAGAAATAAACATAAAATAAACAAATTGAACATAAATCATAATAAATCATAATAATACAATTAACACTGAGTTACTGCATTCAAATGACCTCTTACAGGTATAACAACCTATAGGCTACAATATAATAACATATTGTTATGTATCTCTGGAACAGTTAAGAATATTATTGAATTTAACTCTTTCTTCAGAACCCAATGATAGAAAATTTTGCATTTAGATAAGAACTTAAAACAATTATGTATACTTTCAACTTTATGACTAATTGCCTCATTAGTGTAAACAGGTTTTAACTCAATTAAAACTTCATTCAAAGAAGGTAAAGATTTTTCTATCCACTTTTTAAATATAACCCTCTGAGCTCCAGCAATAACCAACTTTATAAATTTAGAGATATGGGCAGCATTACATTCTTTGGATTTTCGTACTAATAATGTTAAATCTATAGAGCTAGTCAACCCTAAAAGGGCATCACGAGGAGATAGTAAAGTTTCCTTTGCGTCAAATTTGTACCAATGAGCAACAGAAGGTGTATTTACTAAAGCACCATAATGGTGAGTCGAATTCATATACATTTACTAATTATTGTAATGATGCCATTATGAGTATTGTGCAAATGGCTAAAATAGTACCACTGATAGGAAACCACTCATCTATCTGCCAAGGAATCTTTATAATGGGATTAGATTATAAGAGTATGTTGCTGGACCTGCTGAAATTAATTTTGGTGGTGCTATTGATAAATTGGTGTATTTCTCAAGGTTTCAAGGTGGCATTACATCATCTGGTGAAGTGATGCAGAAGTTCGAAGTTAATTCGCAAACATTAGTTGTAATTATGTATTAACAAATTGGTAACAGTTTGTCAAATGGCATCTAGCATTTTAGTAAATATTACCCTAAGGGGCAGATTTATCAAAGGTCAAAGTGAATTTTCGAAGTAAAAAACTTCACATTTCGAAGTAATTTTGGGGTACTTCGACAAGGGAATAGTCCAACTTCTATTAGAATTTGAAAAAACTTCGGAATTCGAAGATCAACTTTTTTTTAAGTACTGTCTCTTTAAAACCTCAACTTCGACCATTCGCCACCTAAAAGCTGCCGAATTGCTGTTATAACCTATGGGGGACCTCCTAGAACCTGTATGGAGGCAATTGGGGGAGTTTGGGAGATCGAAGATCGAAGTTAAAAAACTTTGAATCGAAGTAGATCGAAGTAGCGCTTCGAAGTAGGCCCACTTCGACCACCATTCGGTTGGTCTTTTTGAATTCGAAGTTCTACGTTTTTTTAACTTCGAACTTCAACCTTTGATAAATCTGCCCCTAAGTGTCCAGTGTGTCATTTAGGAGACTAAATATTTCCAAGTACAGAACAGAGTATATTCAAATCATGGCTGAGATGCTAATGGTGTCGCTGAACTATAACAAGATCCAGCATTATAATGATAACTCTGAAAATGGCATCATCTTGCCCAGAGCTGTATAGTCACATGACTCTAGTGGGCCTATGTGCATATTCTCCTTTAAAAAATACTTTAATTGTGACAAAATGTGATCACAACTGAGAATCATGACTTTCAATTTATTCCAATTCTCAACTGACAATCACAGAAAAGAACATGACTTTTAGTATGTTATAGAATGCCCAAGTCTAAGCAACTTTCCAATTGGTATTTATTATTTATTTTTTATTATTTGCCATTTCTTCTTACTCTTTACAGCTTTCAAATGGAGGTCACTGACCCCATCTAAAAAAAATAAATGCTCTTCAAGGCCACAAATTTGTTGTTATTGCATCTTTCTGTACAGGCCTATTCATATTCCTGCCTCTTATCAAAGCATGGTTGCTAGGGTAACTTGGAGCCTAGAAACCAGATTGCTGACATTTCAAACTGGAGAGCTGCTGAATAAAAAGCTGAAAGTCAAAAACCACAAATAATATCAAACCAAAAGTTATATAGAAGAAAAGGGCTGAGTACTACTTAAATATTTATATCAAGATGTGTATGAATAAAAAGGCAATGTTTATCAGACAACTGTGCCAGGGAATCACAATACAAATAAAAACACTTAAAACCAATTAGAACTGTTAAGTAAAATAAGGGGCCCCTCCTATTTTAGTTATAGCACTCTATAGAGCTTAATTCAAGTAATGCGCATATCAACATGTACTATAATGCAGAAAAAAATTCTCTCTCTTTATAACAGGTCCCGTACCTGGTACTTCATGACTGAAGCAGCTTTTACATAATATCACCAGCGGAGCAAATTGTTTAGGTTAACCAGTGTACTCACATGGCATAAAACCCTTCTTGGAATATTATTAACTGCAACTTTTTTCCTGTGTAATTTAGAACAAATTTGACTCTCAATCTAAAAAACGAATAACCTTTAAATCATATACCAGTAGACTAGAGATATCACATACGAGTTATCATTTACATAATCCATCCCAATTCCGGATGACATCATCAATGTAAAGAATCCATTGAGCTATGTAATTATGATATCAAAGAGGATCGGATGGCCATAATGCTGTAAATTTTGCTTCAATAGTGATCCGTGCAATTTACCTATAGAATTGGCCAATAAAGCAATAACATTATGGGGCAGATTTATCAAAGGTCGAGGTGACTTTTCGAATGAAAAAAATTCAAATTTCGAGCTATTTTTTGTGTACTTCGCCTAGGGAATAGTCCAAATTTGATTCGACTTTGAAAAAAATTATTGAAAATTTATCATGTAGTATCTCTTTAAAAATTCGACTTTGACCATTCGCCATCTAAAACCTGCCGAATTGCTGTTTTAGCCTATGGGGGACCTCCTAGAACCCATTTGTAATCAATTGGTGGGCTTTGAAAATTCAAAGTTTTTTTTGGGAAATTCAAATTCGATCGAATACGCTATTCCTTCGATTCGTATGATTTTGACTGAATATGGACCTATTCGATCGAAAATGGACCTATTCGGCAAAAAAACAACAACTTTGACTTCATTTTGGTTGGTCTTGAATTCGAATTGAATTCGAATTTTGAAGTTTTCTAAATTCGAAAATCAACCCTTGATAAATATGCCCCTATGTGAGAGGATAAATTTTATGGCTTCAAGCAGGAACGTCACCTGTAAGTCTGAATGTAGATATCCCATTAAATACATATCAACTGTATCTAGCACTCCGATTGGCTTTCTCAAATCAGAATGACTTATACATTACTATTTTTATATATTGCACTTTATCCGAGTTCACTATCTTACCTCAATTGAGTATCATTATATGTTAGATCTCTATCTTGGTCTCTTATTTCAATTATGACAAAATCACCAATTAGTGGAGAAATCTTTTCCTATCATTATTAATGCTTTATGATTATTATAGCTTTTATAGCTTTTCTGTGAGCATATGAGGTACTTTCCAAAGTGAATACCACGGTGCTGCTTTATTTTACATATACAGGTATATGACCTGGGATCTTTCTGTTATTTGGATCTCCATACCATCAGTTTGATAAAAATCATTTGAACATAAAATAAAGCCAATAGGCTGGTTTTGCCACCAATAAGGATGAATTGTATCTTAGCTGGGATCAAGTACAATGTAGTGTTTTTATTATTACAGACAAAAAGGAAATCCTTATTTGATCATAATGGAGTCATGAGAGATGGTCTTCCTGTCATTCAGAGCTTTCTGGGTAATGTTTTTCCAGATATCAGTTCCAATACCTGTATATCAGACTGTGATACACAGAGAGCCATTTGTAAGATGCTAACTCCAGAGGGAACAATGAGGTTTGCCGCCGGTCCTGCTATCCCACAAACTACTGGACTCATGTACTGATGTAACTCAGTTTGTCAGGAGTTAGAACTTACCGTTGCTATCAGTTGTCACTATCACAGCATATGCTTTGATTGGCCCATTTGTGTTGTTAAATTCATTGAAGGTGAATGTTATTTGAGAAGGTGATACCTGGCCAACTGATGGCACAAGAGGAGTAAGAACTATGGGAGGAGCTGAAAGAGAGAATTTAGAATGCTGGTGAGTTTAAAAATAACAAACGTGATGCTGAGATTGAAAGAAATTTTTGATCACACAATGTGTATACACCGTATTTATCAAGCTCCCTTGCAGTGTAAATTTCACAGCCATATAACACATCCAGAGAACAGCAATTACAGTCCGGTTCCATGCCTGCACACAAATGATTTCACACTCGCATCATACATATGAAAGGTGCAAGACAGAACCCCCACGTTGATTTTATGTCTGTGATGGTTCTTCCTTGTGCCCAATTTTTGTCCTGTTTCACCAAGTCACATAGTGTCACATGAAACCTGACCCTAAATGAAGGCCCTGTCTTAATGTGTTAAATAACTCCATACATTTGAATTCATATTCCTTTCCCGTTCAGTTTTAAAGTTCCCTTTTAGAATTAAGACCTGCATGTCCTGGAGACTGTGATTTTGACTGCAGAAATGTTGCCCCACTTGTGTATCACATGATTTGCTATTGATTTTATGTCTGTGATGGTTCATCCTTGTGCTGAATTTTTGTCCTGTTTCAGCAATGTATCTGCCTCCTGTAGAGCACCCAGTACATGTAATCATATATACCACATTAGATGAAGCACGTGAATAGTGGTCCAGAATGGTGTAGACTTTTTGTGTATTGGGAATTACAACTTGATCTTTGCACAGGATGGATTTGCAGTTTCACATCTGTGGCTATTGCAGGAAATGTCGCTGCTTTAGTTGTTTTAGGAAGAGACTCGTGACAATCATTTTCTTCAGATTAGGTGGTTGTCTATAAGACAAGAGGGGTAGTTCTGGGAATATTTGTTTTAGTCGGGTATCTGTATCTGGGTTGCAGGTCTCTGGCTAGTTTTCTAATAATGTCCAGTTGTGGGTTGTAGGTAAGTACAGTAGGTACCCTGTTGTTTTCTGTCTTTTCTTTGTAATCCAAGAGTGTTTCTCTGGGTATTTGAGTTGCTCTGTGGATTTGATCATCAATAACCTGCGGATGGGATCCCTGATTAACAAAAGTTTTCCGTAAGGAATGGAGATGTTTATTTCTGTCATCAAGGTTTGAGCAAATCTGGTTGTGTCTCAGAGCCTGGCTAAACACAATTGATTTTTTTATGTGATGAGGATGAAAACTGTCCCACATAAGATATGCAGGACGGCCTGTTGGTTTTTGGTATAGGGATGTTTGTATGGTTCCATTTTTGATGTAGATGGTTGTGTCCAAGAAGTTGATGTGTGAGTAAGAGTGGTTAAGGGTAAGGTTGATGGTGGGGTGGAATTGGTTAAATCTTTGGTGGAATGCCAATAGTTCTTGTTCTGATGCTGTCCATATGATAAATATGTCATCTATATACCATAAATAGGTTAAGGGCCTGGTGTTGCAGGAAGCCAGGAAATTTTCCTCTAACTGGGCCATAAACAGATTGGCATACTGAGGTGCCATTTTGCTTCCCATAGCATTTCCCACCAGTTGGAGGTATATGGCATCCCCTAATGAGAAGTAGATGTGTGTCAGTATAAATCTGATCAGTTGTAGAGTTGGTACCGTGGGCATATGATTTTTTTCTAGGAAGTGCTGTCAGGCTACAATACCGTCTTCATGTGGGATGTTGGTATACAGAGACTCCACATCCATGGTAGCTAGGATGGTGCCCTCTGGAAGTGGACCTATATTGGCCAGTTTGTTTAAAAGGTTAGTGGTGTCTTGTATAAAGCTGGGTGTTACCTGCAACCCACAACTGGACATTATTAGAAAAATAGCCAGAGACCTGCAACCCATGCTCCATACAGATACCCGACTAAAACAAATATTCCCGGAACTACCCCTCTTGTTTTATAGACAACCACCTAATCTGAAGAAAATGATTGTCACAAGTCTCTTCCTAAAACAACTAAAGCAGCGACATTTCCTGCAACAGCAACAGATGTGAAACCTGCAAATCCATCCTGTGCAAAGATCAAGTTGCAATTCCCAATACACAAAAAGTCTACACCATTCTGCAGCACTATTCGTGTGCTTCATCTAATGTGGTATATATGATTACATGTACTGGGTGCTCTACAGGAGGCAGATACATTGGTGAAACAGGACAAAAATTGCGCACAAGGATGAACCATCACAGACATAAAATCAATAGCAAATCATGTGATACACAAGTGGGGCAACATTTCTGCCGTCACAATCACAGTCTCCAGGACATGCAGGTCTTAATTCTAAAAGGGAACTTTAAAACTGAATATGAAAGGAAGATTTATGAATTCAAATGTATGGAGTTATTTAACACATTAAGACAGGCCTTAATTTAGGGTCAGGTTTCATGTGACACTATGTGACCTGACTGAATCCAGACTCCTGGACTATTTACCACCCACCCTAATTCATTGTATTATCTCTACATTTGATCTCTATTTATCTGTAACTTCCTAATTTATTGCCCATGAATACCTTTAACTGCTCTAACAGAATATATGCTGTGCCTTTCTACCTTTCATTTGTATTTTGCCTGACGAAGGGGCCTTAGGGGCTCCGAAAGCTTGCAATCTAATTGTTTTATTGTTAGCCAATATAGGTATCACTTCTACAATACTTTTTGTATTTGCTTGACCATACAAAAACACAAGGCTGAAGGCTGAGTGCTTTTATACAGGTCATGTAACTCTGACGTAACTTCTAAAATCCTCATATTTTGCAACAGGGGGTACTTTATTTATTATAATACACAAGTTTCAGTGAGTCATGTGACAGAAATGACATCAGAACTCACCGTTTATAACTGATGACATCAGTACTCACCATTTATAAGGATATCATTTACAAGATATTCATGATTTTTTGTATTATAAATCTGTATGTGTAGTGTATAAACAATATGTACTGCTGCAATGTCATTGGTCACTGCACATTGTACATTATAAAGGACTTTTGTCCTACTCCTTCTCCCCTGTAGCCAAAATATTGCCACATTTTTGTAATCCTTTAATTTAATGACATTTCTTTAGATTGTAAGCTCTTGATAACCCATGTTTGTAACTTGCTGGCAATATAAATAATGATGATGATATTTCTGCCCCCTGGGTTTTAATGTAAATTTCATGCAAATGGGATGCAGAAAGTAAATTGTGTTGCATGTGCTGTTGGTTTGTTTTATCTGAGAATGAACAGATACTCACGTCCCACTGCAGTTGTGCAGTCTCGCTTATATGCGCCACTGACTGTGTTAAAGGACACGGCTGTTATAGTAACATCATATACTGTGTTATAATTTAGTCCATCCACAGGGAAGGTTTGAATTCCAGTAGCACAGCTGGCAGTGATATTAATTGTTGATAGATCATTGGTGCCCTTTTTGGTGATATTTAGGTAGAATCGACTGTGAGTCCCTTCTGGACATTGCCATGTAAAGATGAGAGTTGGTTTTCCATCCTGAGATGTGCAGGTAAGTGATGTAACCGCCGCCGGAACTGGGAAAGAAAAATGGCAAATGTCACTACACATAACTCCCAAACAATTTTTCGCACATAGCAAAGCAATTTTTTGACCATGCCCCTTTCTGTGGCCAC
Source organism: Xenopus laevis (assembly GCF_017654675.1). Classification (NCBI taxonomy): domain Eukaryota; kingdom Metazoa; phylum Chordata; class Amphibia; order Anura; family Pipidae; genus Xenopus; species Xenopus laevis. Next base: position 96,449 of record NC_054377.1, read on the forward strand.
ACCCCCTAATTACCATGTTCATTATACAAAATTTGGCAGGTTATGAAAGTTTGAAAATAATTCTCCTTATCTAAACTGTTTTTTTGTGTCTCAAAATTGTTACAAAGTATTTTATTTGCACCTGTTAGCTGTTCTGGGCTCTCTGCCAAAAGCAAATTAAGTGAGAGACTTTGTTTTTTTTTCTGGCTGTTCAGTGCAGAAGAAATAGGGACTTTCCAGTACAAATAAGGGACTGCGGGTTAAGCTGTCAAAAGAGGGACTGTCCCTCCAAAAAAGGGACAGTTGGGAGTTATGACTACACACTGTAATTATGTTTCTAGATATATTTCTGTTGCTGATGATAACTATAAGCTGTGAAGCAAGAACCTTTCCAATAGCTATACGCTGTGGTGCAAGAACCCAACCCAATAGTTATAGGCTGAGAACCCTTCCCAATAGTTATGGGCTGAGAACCCTTCTCAATAATTATAGGCTGAAAACCATTCCCAATAGTTATAGGCTGAGAACCCTTCCCAATAGTTATAGGTTGAGAACCCTTCCCAATAGTTATAGGCTGAGAACCCTTCCCAATAGTTATAGGCTGAGAACCCTTCCCAATAGTTATAGGCTGAGAACCCTTCCCAATAGTTATAGCCTGAGAACCCTTCCCAATAGTTATAGGCTGAGGAGGGATAAGGAAATCAGAACATATTACGGGTGATTTACAAGAGCAAGACAGTTTATTTCAGAAACAGTACCACATTTTTTATTGATTGTATTTAGAAAATGTCTTATTTTAGTATGATGTAGCTTATATTACATTTTTATTTTTGAGATAGTCCCCCCTTTAGCAACAGATAAGTGACTATTATGCTGCCATCTGTATCACCCAGATCTAGAGGTTCTGTTATACAGCGCACATATGAGCAAAGAGACCCAACACTATGAGCAAGATATCAATGGAACAAAGCACCTTTCCCTTCCAGATCCAACACTTATAAACCCCACTGCTCCCTGTGTCCCTGAAATGAATGGTTATGCTAAGCAGCATCAAATGTTGTGAGATTTGTAGCAAAAATAATCCCAATAAGCCCAAGAGTGTGACCAAACAGATGGAACAGAGCTCCTGATGGGTTTCATCTGCACAAACCAGAATTTGTTAAAGGACAAGCACAGGGGCAGCAGGGCTTTTTACTGAAAAGACCACGCCCCCTTAAAGTCTACACCCAATTAGGAATGACATAATGACATCAGCAGACAACTTCCAGCTTTGACATATAAGTAAACACATTATATATAAGAGGTTCCCCCTATTGCGTTCAAGTTCCACCCCAGTATCTTTAATATTTCCACTTACACAGGAAGATTGAGTTGGAGACACTTTCTCCTTCTGTTCCATTAGGGATCAGTACGGTGACACTGAAGCTGTACTTTTCCCCGGGTGTTAGACCTGTTATGCTATATGTCTCATCTCCGGTTGTATTACTGAATGATTTGTCCCCAATTACTGACACTCTGTAGGAATAGTAAGACTTGTAGTCCTGAGGCTTAGGCCACTGTAAGTCCACGGAGGTTGTAGTTATGTTTCCAATAATCAGCTGTGGGACAGGGAACGGTCCTGGAAAATGAAATGAATAGATTTATTACAAGTGAGCGGGAACATATGCACAATATCCCTCTGTGGAGATGCACCACCATTGTCTCCTAAAAATGCCAAAACATGCCTTTATATGGTCACAGGATCCCTCAGTGACTTCTAATATCCTTATCATTTACAGTAGGGGGTACATTATCCCTTATAATACATGAGTGATACTCAGAGTTCCCTGTATAACTCAGCCTGCAGGCTTATGCCTTTATATGGTCACAGAACAACCCCTCAGTGACTTCTAATATCCTTATCATTTACAGTAGGGGGTACATTATCCCTTATAATACATGAGTGATACTCAGAGTTCCCTGTATAACTCAGCCTGCAGCCTTGTGTCTTTATATGGTCACAGAACAACCCCCCAGTGACTTCTAATATCCCTATCATTTACAGTAGGGTGTACATTATTCTTTATAATACATGAATAATATTCAGAATAATATTCAGCGTTCCCTGTATAACTCAGTTACACCCCAAATACACAGAAGCCACAGCATATTTCCTAACTGAAAGCCAATGGAGGGAGATCCCTAACTTTCAAGCAATACTGGAGAGCACGGGAAGAGTAAAATGAATGAATGTGGTTACTTACTTGTGTAGAGAGAAATAGAAATAGGGTCACTCTGATACCCCATAACTCCGACTGTTACTATCTGGATGGAGTAGCTGGTTCCAGACTGTAGATTGGGAATTTGCACAGATAATATATTCCCCAAAACTTTGGAATACACGATTCCTGATGTATTACTGCATGTTACACTGAAGTTATACTCTACGCCCTTCATATTTTGGGGTTGAGCCCAGCTGAGGGAGATACTTGTTGTGCTACTACTGCTTGATATCAACGACCCAGGGGGAGATGGATCTGTGTAGAAAAAGGATAGAGAAATACATTAAACCAATAATTATATTGTACAAAAAGACATTTTTCAGTTTGGAAAGTGCTGATATTATACACAGTGCTGTAGAAGAAGAGAGAGCCAATTGGAGATCTTTACCCTTAGAGAAAATCTGAATTTATTTCTGGGGAGATGGAAGTTCCGTATAACATAGAAACATTAAGGGTTAGCATTGGTATCCAACAAAAAAGAGGACCTGAGTCAGCTGAGCAGCTAGAAATTTGGAGGCAGAGCTCCCTGTACTGCTAAATAACCCTGTTTAGTGGCTATTTGGGATACTCAGGGTGTGCACAGTACAGTCCTGGAGAGAATTACTATGAGCACTTACAGACGCTTCCTTATTGCACATTATATATTTGGACTTAATATCAGGAAAGGAAAGGTTTTTAACCTGTAACCAAAATCCATGAATGATACTCACATGTGGCTTGAGGAATAGTCAGGGAGGTACTGCTGAGATCTCCACTCAATGTCTTTATTGTGATATTGAATTTCCTCCCAGGGAGTAAGTCTCTGAATATCACAGGTGAGACAGATGTGCTTTGATTGAATTGGACAACATATGAAATCTCATTTATAAGGGAGACGACATACAGTTCTACCCTCCCAGGTGGGGGAACCCACAGAACCTCCAGGAAATTTGTAGATTTGTTGTTTCTCACTGTGATGTTTTCCCTTGGGATTCTCTCAGGGTCTGATTGAGAAAAAAAGAAATACATTGAGCTTTACTAACTGTAAATGAAAATACATATTCACATTCTTCTATAACATTTCTTCTTTCAATTAGAGCAAATTAGAGAAGGACTGAGAATCTGTACCAAATACCCAGTTTTATTTTACCAAAAATGCGTAATGTGAAGACAAAAGAGCAGAAATGATATATATTTCTGGCCAGGTGCTGCCTCATGTCCTCACTAATACATGGAATGGGCAGACTTGGGGAAATTACAGGGATAGTAAAGACTTAGACATAAATTGAATGAAATGACCGACATTCTGTTGTGGATACAATTATTGGGGGCAAACATTCAAAAATTCAAAGTAAAGGACTTATCCCCAGGTTCAGGTCCCTGTCAGGAATGTACCAATGAAAAAGAGAGAATTCCATGTTTCCTCACTTACACAGGTAGCTTGAGTTGGAGACACTTTCTCCTTCTGTTCCATTAGGGATCAGTACGGTGACACTGAAGCTGTACTTTTCCCCGGGTGTTAGACCTGTTATGCTATATGTCTCATCTCCGGTTGTATTACTGAATGATTTGTCCCCAATTACTGACACTCTGTAGTAATAGTAAGACTTGTAGTCCTGAGGCTTAGGCCACTGTAAGTCCACGGAGGTTGTAGTTATGTTTCCAATAATCAGCTGTGGGACAGGGAACGGTCCTGGAAAATGAACATGAATAGATTTATTACAAGTGAGTGGGAACATATGCACAATATCCCTCTGTGGAGATTCACCACCATTGTCTCCATGTCTCCTAAAAATGCCAATACATGCCTTTATACGGTCACAGGATCCCTCAGTGACTTCTAATATCCTTATCATTTACAGTAGGGGGTACATTATCCCTTATAATACATGAGTGATACTCAGAGTTCCCTGTATAACTCAGCCTGCAGCCTTGTGCCTTTATATGGTCACAGAACAACCCCTCAGTGACTTCTAATATCCTTATCAGTTACAGTAGGGGGTACATTATCCCTTATAATACATGAGTGATACTCAGAGTTCCCTGTATAACTTAGCCTGCAGCCTTGTGTCTTTATATGGTCACAGAACAACCCCTCAGTGACTTCTAATATCCTTATCATTTACAGTAGGGGGTACATTAACCCTTATAAGACATGAGTGATACTAGGTCAGTTACACCCCAAATACACAGAAGCCACAGCATATCTCCTAACCAAAAGCCAATGGAGGGAGATCCCTAACTTTCAAGCAATACTGGAGAGTACGGGAAGAGTAAAATTAATGAATGTGGTTACTTACTTGTGTAGAGAGAAATATAAATAGGGTCACTCTGATACCCCATAACTCCGACCGTTACTATCTGGATGGAGTACTTGGTTCCAGATTGTAGATAGGAAATTAGAACAGAGGATTGAGTCAGTGGATGTATTGAATACATCGTTCCTGATGAATTGCTGTAGGTGACACTGAAGTTATACTCTACGCCCGTCATATTTTGGGGTTGAGCCCAGCTGAGGGAGATACTTGTTGTGCTACTACTGTTTGATATCAACGACCCAGGGGGAGATGGATCTGTGTAGGAAAAGGACAGAGAAATACATTAAACCAATAATTATATTGTACAAAAAGACATTTTTCAGTTTGGAAAGTGCTGATATTATACACAGTGCTGTAGAAGAAGAGAGAGCCAGTTGGAGATCTTTGCCCTTAGAGAAAATCTGAATTTATTTCTGGGGAGATGGAAGTTCCGTATAACATAGAAACATTAAGGGTTAGCATTGGTATCCAACAAAAAAGAGGACCCGAGTCAGCTGAGCAGCTAGAAATTTGGAGGCAGAGCTCCCTGTACTGCTAAATAAGACTGTTTAGTGGCTATTTGGGATACTCAGGGTGTGCACAGTACAGACCTGGAGAGAATTACTATGAGCACTTACAGACGCTTCCTTATTGCACATTATATATTTGGACTTAATATCAGGAAAGGAAAAGTTTTTAACCTGTAACCAAAGTCTATGGGGCAAATACACTAACCGGTGAAAATTCACCAGCGCTGGCTTTGCGCACTTCCCAACACTTCGCCAGATGTAATTTTACCTAGACAACGCTAATTCACGAAGATGAAAAGTTGCGCACAGTTGCAAAGTCGCGCTAGCGAAAATACAATCAGCAGTTCGAAGTTATGCTAGCGATGCCTAATTAGCATACGGCGTGCAGTTAAAGTACAATGGACGTATTTGCTGCAGTAAATACATTACACTACACAAGGCCAGGGAAACTTAATAAAATAAAACAGAGATCTTATAATGCCCTGCACATGTGCCCACTGTATAGTTTAGGTGCCATATGTTATCAAATGTAGGGGGGAAGGAGGGTACCCAAAAAGAAATTTACGATCTTTTTCAGTCTATCACCCTGTAAATAGGAAAAGACGCCAGCGTTTTTGGGACTTAGAAAAATGTTCAACTTTTTTTGGACCAAGTCCTGTCTACTCTATTGCACTTCGCCTGGTCTGAGGTGGCAAAGATAAGTCTGGCGATAGAGGTAACGTTCATTAAAATCAAAAAAATTGTGAATTAGCGAAGTTACGTCCATTCGCCAGTGCGAAAAACCCGACAAAAGAGCAGAAATGATATATATTTCTGTTCGGGTGCTGCCTCATGTCCTCACTAATACATGGAATGGGCAGACTTGGGGAAATTACAGGGATAGTAAAGACTTAGACATAAATTGAATGAAATGACCGACATTCTGTTGTGGATACAATTATTGGGGGCAAACATTCAAAAATTCAAAGTAAAGGATTTGTCCCCAGGTTCAGGTCCCTGCTGGGAATGTACCAATGAAAAAGAGAGAATTCCATGTTTCCTCACTTACACAGGTAGCTTGAGTTGGAGACACTTTCTCCTTCTGTTCCATTAGGGATCAGTACGGTGACACTGAAGCTGTACTTTTCCCCGGGTGTTAGACCTGTTATGCTATATGTCTCATCTCCGGTTGTTTTATTGAATGATTTGTCCCCAATTACTGACACTCTGTAGGAATAGTAAGACTTGTAGTCCTGAGGCTTAGGCCACTGTAAATCCACGGAGGTTGTAGTTATGTTTCCAATAATCAGCTGTGGCACAGGGAACGGTCCTGGAAAATGAACATGAATAGATTTATTACAAGTGAGTGGGAACATATACACAATATCCCTCTGTGGAGATTCACCACCATTGGAACATATGGCGTTTGCCAATTTTAACCCATTCACTGCCACAGGATTTGGGAGCTTTGTATACTTTTATTGCCAGATACTGTAGTTGGGACAATCTGTGCTCTTTGACTCTATTGGGTATATTTATCAAAGAGTGAAGTTAATAGTGAAGTTCTGCCACTAGAGTGAAATGCCGCCACTCCCCATTCATTTCTATGGGATTTTTAAAGGCGTATTCATCAAAGGGTGAACTTTCACTTTGACCCATTGATAAATATGTCTTTCAAAATCCCATAGAAATGAATTGAGAGCTGCGGAATTTCACTCTAGTGGCAGAACTTTACTCTTTGATAAATTTACCCCTAGGGGCCTTTTAGTTTACTTTATATTTTACTATGTGCAGTATATACACTCGAGTATAAGCCGAGTTTTTCAGCATCCAACATATGCTGAAAAAGTCTACCTCGGCTTATACGCGGGTCAGCGGGCAGTAGCTGAGATTGCAGTCACTTTTAATCATTCCTATACCAACAGTTCACTTGGGGAGAGACTGCAATATCACACAGCGCCCTCTGTTGGTTATATGAAAGAATAACAGTGACTGCAATATCACACAGCGCCCTCTGTTGGTTATATGAAAGAATAACAGTGACTGCAATATCACACAGTGCCCTCTGTTGGTTATATGAAAGAATAACAGTGATGGCAATATCACACAGTGCCCTCTGTTGGTTATATGAAAGAATAACAGTGACTGCAATATCACACAGCGCCCTCTGTTGGTTTTAATCATTACTATACCAACAGTTCACTTGGGGAGAGACTGCAATATCACACAGAGCCCTCTGTTGGTTATACGAAAGATTAACAGTGACTGCAATATCACACAGTGCCCTCTGTTGGTTATATGAAAGAATAACAGTGCGCCCTCTGTTGGTTATATGAAAGAATAACAGTGACTGCAATATCACACAGCGCCCTCTGTTGGTTATATGAAAGAATAACAGTGACTGCAATATCACACAGCGCCATGTGTTGGTTATATGAAAGAATAACAGTGACTGCAATATCACACAGCGCCCTCTGTTGGTTATATGAAAGAATAACAGTGACTGCAATATCACACAGCGCCATCTGTTGGTTATATGAAAGAATAACAGTGCGCCCTCTGTTGGTTATATGAAAGAATAACAGTGACTGCAATATCACACAGCGCCCTCTGTTGGTTATATGAAAGAATAACAGTGACTGCAATATCACACAGCGCCCTCTGTTGGTTATATGAAAGAATAACAGTGACTGCAATATCACACAGCGCCATCTGTTGGTTATATGAAAGAATAACAGTGCGCCCTCTGTTGGTTATATGAAAGAATAACAGTGACTGCAATATCACACAGCGACCTCTGTTGGTTATATGAAAGAGTAACAGTGCGCCCTCTGTTGGTTATATGAAAGAATAACAGGGACTGCAATATCACACAGCGCCCTCTGTTGGTTATATGAAAGAATAACAGTGCGCCCTCTGTTGGTTATATGAAAGAATAACAGTGATGGCAATATCACACAGTGCCCTCTGTTGGTTATATGAAAGAATAACAGTGACTGCAATATCACACAGCGCCCTCTGTTGGTTATATGAAAGAATAACAGTGCGCCCTCTGTTGGTTATATGAAAGAATAACAGTGACTGCAATAATTTTTTCCCCCTTGCAGATATTAAGTTCAATGAAATGAAACACGCATCCAGGGTGAGGTAAAAAACTACCTTTTTTCCATTTGTAGGGAAAGCAAATGTTTTGCTTGCATAATGCTACTATGTCTTTTTGTTGTAACAGAATTTCTTCATACAATTACTGTGTATAATTGATGTTACTTTTTTCCACTTCTGGGACTGAAACTATTTGGCAACATTATATTGGACTTGAATCTTTTCTTACAAATGACTATGTATAATTGATGTTACTTTTCTCCACTTTTGGGATTGAAACTTACTTGGCAACAATAATTGGACATTATGTTGGTTTTTTGTATTGCCTAATTGGGGGAGGTGTTTTTTGGCTATTTAATGGATGGGCACGGTGTGTTCTGTATCACCTGACGAAGGGGCCATGCCCCCGAAACGTTGTGACGCAATAAACGTACCAGGGGTTGCACCCCGGTTTGAATAGCTGTGTGTGCCAGCCTGCTTCTGTTTCTTTACCAGTAATTTTTGGGAGGGCCGTCTCCCTAAGGAGCTGTGCACCGAGCGTGATCGTGACTGAAAGGGCCTGAGTGTGCACGTGAGTTTGTATCAAACTGCAATAACACACAGCGCCCTCTGTTGGTTATATGAAAGAATAACAGTGACTGCAATATCACACAGCGCCATCTGTTGGTTATATGAAAGAATAACAGTGCGCCCTCTGTTGGTTATATGAAAGAATAACAGTGCGCCCTCTGTTGGTTATATAAAAGAATAACAGTGACTGCAATGTCACACAGCGCCCTCTGTTGGTTATATGAAAGAATAACAGTGCACCCTCTGTTGGTTATATGAAAGAATAACAGTGCGCCCTCTGTTGGTTATATGAAAGAATAACAGTGACTGCAAACTCACACAGCGCCATCTGTTGGTTATATGAAAGAATAACAGTGACTGCAATATCACACAGCGCCCTCTGTTGGTTATATCAAAGAATAACAGTGATGGCAATATCACACAGCGCCCTCTGTTGGTTATATGAAAGAATAACAGTGACTGCAATATCACACAGCGCCCTCTGTTGGTTATATGAAAGAATAACAGTGAGCCCTCTGTTGGTTATATGAAAGAATAACAGTGTGCCCTCTGTTGGTTATATGAAAGAATAACAGTGACTGCAATATCACACAGCGCCATCTGTTGGTTATAAGAAAGAATAACAGTGCGCCCTCTGTTGGTTATATGAAAGAATAACAGTGACTGCAATATCACACAGTGCCCTCTGTTGGTTATATGAAAGAATAACAGTGAGCCCTCTGTTGGTTATATGAAAGAATAACAGTGCGCCCTCTGTTGGTTATATGAAAGAATAACAGTGACTGCAATATCACACAGTGCCCTCTGTTGGTTATATGAAAGAATAACAGTGACTGCAATATCACACAGCTCCCTCTGTTGGTTATATGAAAGAATAACAGTGATGGCAATATCACACAGCGCCCTCTGATGGTTATATGAAAGAATAACAGTGACTGCAATATCACACAGCGCCCTCTGTTGGTTATATGAAAGAATAACAGTGATGGCAATATCACACAGCGCCCTCTGTTGGTTATATGAAAGAATAACAGTGACTGCAATATCACACAGCGCCCTCTGTTGGTTATACGAAAGATTAACAGTGATGGCAATATCACACAGCCCTCTGTTGGTTATATGAAAGAATAACAGTGATGGCAATATCACACAGTGCCCTCTGTTAGTTATATGAAAGATTAACAGTGATGGCAATATCACACAGCACCCTCTGCACATGGTAGTGGGACAGTGGGAAATGCACACAGTAATCCGTTTGGCAATTCTCTGTCACCATCAACTTTGCAAAGAAGTCCGGTTGATCCCTGGGGGGGTCGCTTTGGCGGAATGTGCGCTGCTGGCAGACAAGGCTGTAGTTGTGTCTAGGCTTATACTAGAGTCAATAAGTTTTCCCAGTTTTCGTAGGTAAAATTAGGTACCTCGGCTTATACTCTGGTCAGCTTATACTCGAGTATATACGGTATACAACAGTTTTTACAGGACAACCTAAGCTTTTAAAATATACAAAAATTCAACAACCCACTTATTGTGTAGTTCCACTTCTATAACAAAATATAGACTTCTCATTATCTAAATAATTTTAAAAAAATATATTTTTCATATTATAAACACATACATCAGAAACATGATCAAGTTTATGCAGGAAAATACACATTTTTTCAAAGTCCCGTGTCTCCTTAACATGCCAATACATGTCTTTATATGGTCACAGGACCCCTCAGTGACTTCTAATATCCTTATCATTTACAGTATTGGGTACATTATCCCTTATAATACATGAGTGATACTCAGAGTTCCCTGTATAACTCCGCCTGCAGCCTTGTGCCTTTATATGGTCACAGAACAACCCCTCAGTGACTTCTAATATCCTTATCATTTACAATAGGGGGTACATTATCCCTTATAATACATGAGTGATACTCAGAGTTCCCTGTATAACTCAGCCTGCAGCCTTGTGTCTTAATATGGTCACAGGACCCCTCAGTGACTTCTAATATCCTTATCATTTACAGTAGGGGTACATTATACCTTATAATACATGAGTGATACTCAGAGTTCCCTGTATAACTCAGCCTGCAGCCTTGTGCCTTTATATGGTCACAGAACAACCCCTCAGTGACTTCTAATATCCTTATCATTTACAGTAGGGGCCACATTAACCCTTATAATACATGAGTGATACTCAGAGTTCCCTGTATAACTCAGCCTGCAGCCTTGTGCCTTTATATGGTCACAGAACAACCCCTCAGTGACTTCTAATATCCTTATCATTTACAGTAGGGGGTACATTATCCCTTATAATACATGAGTGATACTCAGAGTTCCCTGTATAACTCAGCCTGCAGCCTTGTGCCTTTATATGGTCACAGAACAACCCCTCAGTGACTTCTAATATCCTTATCATTTTCAGAAGGGGGCACATTAACCCTTATAAGACATGAGTGATACTAGGTCAGTTACACCCCAGATACACAGAAGCCACAGCATATTTCCCAACTCAAAGCCAATAAAGGGAGCTCCTTAAAGGACAAGGAAAGGCAAAAAAATAAAATCCCATTTTTACTTTCTTTAATGAAAAAGAAACCTATTTCCAATATACTTTAATTAAAAAATGTGTACAGTTTTAAAAGAAACCTGACTGTATGCAGTAAAATTGTCCCTTCATTTACTGCTGTGGATAGGAATTGTCAGATGGTCCCTAACTGCTGAGCAGGGAAAAAATCATACTTATGAACAGCAGGGGGAGCCCCCGCCTTACTTACCAGCCATTCAGAATTCAAGCAGCTTTGTTTATAACGATTCCTAAGCAGCCCAGACCACACTGAGCATGTGCAAGGTCAGGGTCAGGCCAAGATGTTTAACAAAGTTACAAGATGACAGCCCCCTGTGGCCAACTTTGAAAGCATAAATCATATGTTTGATTAGGCTTTGTGGTGCAGTAAGTTCATGTTTATGTTTAGTATACAAAATACAGCTTTTCTAGACTTATTCTATTTTAGACTTTCCTTGTCCTTTAACCTTCAAGCAATAGTGGAGAGCATGGGAAGAGAAAAATGAATGAATGTGGTTACTTACTTGTGTAGAGAGATATAGAAATAGGGTCACTCTGATACCCCATAACTCCGACTGTTACTATCTGGATGGAGTAGCTGGTTCCAGACTGTAGATTGGGAATTTGCACAGATGATACATTTCCCAAAACATTGGAATACACAATTCCTGATGTATAACTGCATGTTACATTGAAGTTATACTCTACGCCCGTCATATTTTGGGGTTGAGCCCAGCTGAGGGAGATACTTGTTGTGTTACTGCTGTTTGATATCAACGACCCAGGGGGAGATGGATCTGTGTAGGAAAAGGACAGAGATATATTAATTGACCAATTGTTTTGTACAAAGATTTTTTTTAGACATTTTTCTTTTTGGAGAGTGCTGGCACAGTGCTACAGAGGAAGAGACAGTCCAAGAGATGACATTGTTATCCAGCATCTTCCATGTGGCAATTTCTACTGTGATAGACATGTTTGTGGCCAAATATTAAAATGGTTTAAAGTATAGACTGGTCTGGCTGAACAGAAATCTTGATTCTGTTTCTGAGATGAGAGAAACACCTTATAACATGATGGGAAAATGAGAGCAAGCATTGGATATCTAACAGAAGAGAGGAGCCAACTCAAATGAGTAACTAAGAATTTTGGATTGACTTAAAAAGGATCATGTGTATTGAGCAGAGCTCCCCTGTACTGGCGACACACAGAGAGAGCTTGTAAATCCTTGTACGTGGGTATTTGGGATTCTCAGGACATACAAAGCAAAGTCCTGGGGAGAATTGTCATAACTTCACCCACAGAAAACGAAATAAAGGACATGATATTGGGACAGTTAATACCAGGAAAGGAGCCTTCTGAGATGGGACCAGAATCCATGAATGATACTCACATGTGGCATTAGTAAGAGGCTCAGAGATCTGGTTGAGATTTCCACTCACTGTCAGTATTGTGACATTGAATTTCCTCCCAGGGAGTAGGCCATGGAAATTCACAGGTGAGACAGATCTGCTTTGATTCATTTGAGTTGTGTTATTACTAATGAGGGATATGTTATAATATTCCACTTTCCCAGGTGGGGCAACCCACAGAATCTCCACCACATCTGTAGATCTGATATTTCTTGCTGTAATGTTTCCAGGTGGGATTTTCTCAGGATCTAAATGATAAAAGAAGGGAATATTCACCTTTAATCTCCATAGGGATTTTTCCCTTTCACTTCATAACATTTTCCTATGGCTGAACTGGTTAAAGGGTTGGTTCACATTTAAGTTAATATTTAGTATGTTATACAATGACTCATTCTAAGCAACTTTTCACTGGCCTTCATTTTTTTCTTTTTTATAGTTGTTTTTTAATTATTTGCCTTCTTCTTCTGACTTATTTCCAGAAGAAACTATAAATATACATATATATATATATTCCAGGCCTTGAATATCCTCATGTCTTCATTAATACATGGAATGGGCAGACATAAGGATGTGGGTACAATTATTATGGAAACCCAAAAGTGCAGTGCAGGATTTGTCCCCAGGTTCAGGTCCCTGCTGGGAATGTACCAATGAAAAAGAGAGAATTCCATGTTTCCTCACTTACACAGGTAGCTTGAGTTGGAGACACTTTCTCCTTCTGTTCCATTAGGGATCAGTACGGTGACACTGAAGCTGTACTTTTCCCCGGGTGTTAGACCTGTTATGCTATATGTCTCATCTCCGGTTGTATTACTGAATGATTTGTCCTCAATTACTGACACTCTGTAGGAATAGTAAGACTTGTAGTCCTGAGGCTTAGGCCACTGTAAATCCACGGAGATTGTAGTTATGTTTCCAATAATCAGCTGTGGGACGGAGAACGGTCCTGGAAAATGAAATGAATAGATTTATTACAAGTGAGTGGGAACATATGCACAATATCCCTCTGTGGAGATGCACCACCATTGGAACGTATGGATTTTGTTTGTCGGTTTTACCATATACATAAATGCACCATATACACCCATGAATATCCAATGGCACTTCCTTTGCTAGTATACAGTCAGGGAGAGCACTTGCACCTCTCTGCTGAATTCTCCTCTCCCCCTTTGAATCAATAGACTTTCCAATCATCCAAAAGTCTGTTTTACCCCAGTAAGAAACCAAAACCAAATGACATATAATTGTCACTGTCTGATTAACTGGTGTCACAAATTCCAGGCCATTACCCTAACCAACCTGTTAGGGGCAAATCTACTAAGAAACTGTTGAATAAAAAGTAAAATGTTTATCAAAAATTAATCTTTTTCATTAAACAGACACGTGCCTTTATATGGTCACAGAACTCTTTAGTATTTTCTAATGTCCTTATCATTTTCAGAAGGGGGTACATTATCCCTTATAATACATGAGTGATACTAGGTCAGTTACACCCCAGATACACAGAAGCCACAGCATATCTCCCAACTCAAAACCAATAAAGGGAGCTCCTTAAAGGACAAGGAAAGGCAAAAAAATAAAATCCCATTTTTACTTTCTTTAATGAAAAAGAAACCTATTTCCAATATACTTTAATTAAAAAATGTGTACAGTTTTAAAAGAAACCTGACTGTATGCAGTAAAATTGTCCCTTCATTTACTGCTGTGGATAGGAATTGTCAGATGGTCCCTAACTGCTGAGCAGGGAAAAAATCATACTTATGAACAGCAGGGGGAGCCCCCGCCTTACTTCCCAGCCATGCAGAATTCAAGCAGCTTTGTTTATAACGATTCCTAAGCAGCCCAGACCACACTGAGCATGTGCAGGGTCAGGTTCAGGCCAAGATGTTTAACAAAGTTACAAGATGACAGCCCCCTGTGGCCAACTTTGAAAGCATAAATCATATGTTTGATTAGGCTTTGTGGTGCAGTAAGTTCATGTTTATGTTTAGTATACAAAATACAGCTTTTCTAGACTTATTCTATTTTAGACTTTCCTTGTCCTTTAACCTTCAAGCAATAGTGGAGAGCATGGGAAGAGAAAAATGAATGAATGTGGTTACTTACTTGTGTAGAGAGATATAGAAATAGGGTCACTCTGATACCCCATAACTCCGACTGTTACTATCTGGATGGAGTAGCTGGTTCCAGACTGTAGATTGGGAATTTGCACAGATGATACATTTCCCAAAACATTGGAATACACAATTCCTGATGTATAACTGCATGTTACATTGAAGTTATACTCTACGCCCGTCATATTTTGGGGTTGAGCCCAGCTGAGGGAGATACTTGTTGTGTTACTGCTGTTTGATATCAACGACCCAGGGGGAGATGGATCTGTGTAGGAAAAGGACAGCGATATATTAATTGACCAATTGTTTTGTACAAAGATTTTTTTTAGACATTTTTCTTTTTGGAGAGTGCTGGCACAGTGCTACAGAGGAAGAGACAGTCCAAGAGATGACATTGTTATCCAGCATCTTCCATGTGGCAATTTCTACTGTGATAGACATGTTTGTGGCCAAATATTAAAATGGTTTAAAGTATAGACTGGTCTGGCTGAACAGAAATCTTGATTCTGTTTCTGAGATGAGAGAAACACCTTATAACATGATGGGAAAATGAGAGCAAGCATTGGATATCTAACAGAAGAGAGGAGCCAACTCAAATGAGTAACTAAGAATTTTGGATCGACTTAAAAAGGATCATGTGTATTGAGCAGAGCTCCCCTGTATTGGCGACACACAGAGAGAGCTTGTAAATCCTTGTACGTGGGTATTTGGGATTCTCAGGACATACAAAGCAAAGTCCTGGGGAGAATTGTCATAACTTCACCTACAGAAAATGAAATAAAGGACATGATATTGGGACAGTTAATACCAGGAAAGGAGCCTTCTGAGATGGGACCAGAATCCATGAATGATACTCACATGTGGCATTAGTAAGAGGCTCAGAGATCTGGTTGAGATTTCCACTCACTGTCAGTATTGTGACATTGAATTTCCTCCCAGGGAGTAGGCCATGGAAATTCACAGGTGAGACAGATCTGCTTTGATTCATTTGAGTTGTGTTATTACTAATGAGGGATATGTTATAATATTCCACTTTCCCAGGTGGGGCAACCCACAGAATCTCCACCACATCTGTAGATCTGATATTTCTTGCTGTAATGTTTCCAAGTGGGATTTTCTCAGGATCTAAATGATAAAAGAAGGGAATATTCACCTTTAATCTCCATAGGGATTTTTCCCTTTCACTTCATAACATTTTCCTATGGCTGAACTGGTTAAAGGGTTGGTTCACATTTAAGTTAATATTTAGTATGTTATACAATGACTCATTCTAAGCAACTTTTCACTGGCCTTCATTTTTTCTTTTTTATAGTTGTTTTTTAATTATTTGCCTTCTTCTTCTGACTTATTTCCAGAAGAAACTATAAATATACATATATATATATATTCCAGGCCTTGAATATCCTCATGTCTTCATTAATACATGGAATGGGCAGACATAAGGATGTGGGTACAATTATTAGGGAAACCCAAAAGTGCAGTGCAGGATTTGTCCCCAGGTTCAGGTCCCTGCTGGGAATGTACCAATGAAAAAGAGAGAATTCCATGTTTCCTCACTTACACAGGTAGCTTGAGTTGGAGACACTTTCTCCTTCTGTTCCATTAGGGATCATTACGGTGACACTGAAGCTGTACTTTTCCCCGGGTGTTAGACCTGTTATGCTATATGTCTCATCTCCGGTTGTATTACTGAATGATTTGTCCCCAATTACTGACACTCTGTAGGAATAGTAAGACTTGTAGTCCTGAGGCTTAGGCCACTGTAAGTCCACGGAGGTTGTAGTTATGTTTCCAATAATCAGCTGTGGGACGGAGAACGGTCCTGGAAAATGAAATGAATAGATTTATTACAAGTGAGTGGGAACATATGCACAATATCCCTCTGTGGAGATGCACCACCATTGGAACGTATGGATTTTGTTTGTCGGTTTTACCATATACATAAATGCACCATATACACCCATGAATATCCAATGGCACTTCCTTTGCTAGTATACAGTCAGGGAGAGCACTTGCACCTCTCTGCTGAATTCTCCTCTCCCCCTTTGAATCAATAGACTTTCCAATCATCCAAAAGTCTGTTTTACCCCAGTAAGAAACCAAAACCAAATGACATATAATTGTCACTGTCTGATTAACTGGTGTCACAAATTCCAGGCCATTACCCTAACCAACCTGATAGGGGCAAATCTACTAAGAAACTGTTGAATGAAATGCAAAATGTTTATCAAAAATGTATCTTTTTCATTAAACAGACACGTGCTTTTATATGGTCACAGAACTCCTTAGTATTTTCTAATTTCCTTATAATACACAAAAGCCATGAATATCCTGTAAATTATATCCTTATAAACGGTGAGTTCTGATGTCATCAGTTATAAACGGTGAGTTCTGATGTCATTTCTGTCACATGACTCACTGAAATTTGTGTATTATAATAAATAAAGTACCCCCAGTTGTAAAATATGAGGATATTACAAGTTACCTCGGAGTTCCATGACCCGTATAAAAACACTCGGCCTTCGGCCTCGTGTTTTTATATGGTCATGAAACTCCTCTGTAACTTATAATATCCTTATATTTTACAAGAGGGGGTACTTTATTCACTATATCATTTACAGTAGGGGGTACAGTATCCCTTATAATACATGAGTGATACTCAGAGTTCCCTGTATAACTCAGCCTGCAGCCTTGTGTCTTTAAATGGTCACAGAACAACCCCTCAGTGACTTCTTATATCCTTATCATTTACAGTAGGGGGTACATTATCCCTTATAATACATGAGTGATACTCAGAGTTCCCTGTATAACTCAGCCTGCAGCCTTGTGCCTTTATATGGTCACAGAACAACCCCTCAGTGACTTCTAATATCCTTATCATTTACAGTAGGGGGTACATTATCCCTTATAATACATGAGTGATACTCAGAGTTCCCTGTATAACTCAGCCTTCAGCCTTGTGCCTTTATATGGTCACAGAATAACCCCTCAGTGACTTCTAATATCCTTATCATTTACAGTAGGGGGTAAATTATCCCTTATAATACATGAGTGATACTCAGAGTTCCCTGTATAACTCAGCCTGCAGCCTTGTGCCTTTATATGGTCACAGAACAACCCCTCAGTGACTTCTAATATCCTTATTATTTACAGTAGGGGGTACATTATCCCTTATAATACATGAGTGATACTCAGAGTTCCCTGTATAACTCAGCCTGCAGCCTTGTGTCTTTATATGGTCACAGAACAACCCCTCAGTGACTCTAATATCCTTATCATTTACAGTAGGGGTACATTATCCCTTATAATACACGAGTGATACTCAGAGTTCCCTGTATAACTCAGCCTGCAGCCTTGTGTCTTTATATGGTCACAGAACAACCCCTCAGTGACTTCTAATATCCTTATGATTTACAGTAGTGGGTACATTTTCCCTTATAATACATGAGTGATACTCAGAGTTCCCTGTATAACTCAGCCTGCAGCCTTGTGTCTTTATATGGTCAAAGAACAACCCCTCAGTGACTTCTAATATCCTTATCATTTACAGTAGGGGGTACATTATCCCTTATAATACATGAGTGATACTCAGAGTTCCCTGTATAACTCAGCCTGCAACCTTGTGCCTTTATATGGTCACAGAACAACCCCTCAGTGACTTCTAATATCCTTATCATTTACAGTAGGGGGTACATTAACCCTTATAAGACATGAGTGATACTAGGTCAGTTACACCCCAAATACACAGAAGCTACAGCATATTTCCGAACTGAAAGCCAATGGAGGGAGATCCCTAACTTTCAAGCAATACTGGAGAGCACGGGAAGAGTAAAATTAATGAATGTGGTTACTTACTTGTGTAGAGAGAAATAGAAATAGGGTCACTCTGATACCCCATAACTCCGACTGTTACTATCTGGATGGAGTAGTTGGTTCCAGACTGTAGATTTGGAATTTGCACAGATGATACATTTTCCAAAATGTTGGAATACACAATTCCTGATGTATTACTGCATGTTACATTGAAGTTATACTCTACGCCCGTCATATTTTGGGGTTGAGCCCAGCTGAGGGAGATACTTGTTGTGTTACTGCTGTTTGATATCAACGACCCAGGGGGAGATGGATCTGTGTAGGAAAAGGACAGAGATATATTAATTGACCAATTGTTTTGTACAAAGATATTTTTTAGACATTTTTCTTTTTGGAGAGTGCTGGCACAGTGCTACAGAGGAAGAGACAGTCCAAGAGATGACATTGTTATCCAGCATCTTCCATGTGGCAATTTCTACTGTGATAGACATGTTTGTGGCCAAATATTAAAATGGTTCCCAGTATAGACTGGTCTGGCTGAACAGAAATCTTGATTCTGTTTCTGAGATGAGAGAAACACCTTATAACATGATGGGAAAATGAGAGCAAGCATTGGATATCTAACAGAAGAGAGGAGCCAACTCAAATGAGTAACTAAGAATTTTGGATTGACTTAAAAAGGATAATGTGTATTGAGCAGAGCTCCCCTGTACTGGCGACACACAGAGAGAGCTTGTAAATCCTTGTACGTGGGTATTTGGGATTCTCAGGACATACAAAGCAAAGTCCTGGGGAGAATTGTCATTACTTCACCTACAGAAAATGAAATAAAGGACATGATATTGGGACAGTTAATACCAGGAAAGGAGCCTTCTGAGATGGGACCAGAATCCATGAATGATACTCACATGTGGCATTAGTAAGAGGCTCAGAGATCTGGTTGAGATTTCCACTCACTGTCAGTATTGTGACATTGAATTTCCTCCCAGGGAGTAGGCCATGGAAATTCACAGGTGAGACAGATCTGCTTTGATTCATTTGAGTTGTGTTATTACTAATGAGGGATATGTTATAATATTCCACTTTCCCAGGTGGGGCAACCCACAGAATCTCCACCACATCTGTAGATCTGATATTTCTTGCTGTAATGTTTCCAGGTGGGATTTTCTCAGGATCTAAATGATAAAAGAAGGGAATATTCACCTTTAATCTCCATAGGGATTTTTCCCTTTCACTTCATAACATTTTCCTATGGCTGAACTGGTTAAAGGGTTGGTTCACATTTAAGTTAATATTTAGTATGTTATACAATGACTCATTCTAAGCAACTTTTCACTGGCCTTAATTTTTTCTTTTTTATAGTTGTTTTTTAATTATTTGCCTTCTTCTTCTGACTTATTTCCAGAAGAAACTATAAATATACATATATATATATATTCCAGGCCTTGAATATCCTCATGTCTTCATTAATACATGGAATGGGCAGACATAAGGATGTGGGTACAATTATTAGGGAAACCCAAAAGTGCAGTGCAGGATTTGTCCCCAGGTTCAGGTCCCTGCTGGGAATGTACCAATGAAAAAGAGAGAATTCCATGTTTCCTCACTTACACAGGTAGCTTGAGTTGGAGACACTTTCTCCTTCTGTTCCATTAGGGATCAGTACGGTGACACTGAAGCTGTACTTTTCCCCGGGTGTTAGACCTGTTATGCTATATGTCTCATCTCCGGTTGTATTACTGAATGATTTGTCCCCAATTACTGACACTCTGTAGTAATAGTAAGACTTGTAGTCCTGAGGCTTAGGCCACTGTAAGTCCACGGAGGTTGTAGTTATGTTTCCAATAATCAGCTTTGGGACAGGGAACGGTCCTGGAAAATGAAATTAATAGATATATTACAAGTGAGTGGGAACATATGCACAATATCCCTCTGTGGAGATGCACCACCATTGGAACGTATGGATTTTGTTTGTCAGTTTTACCATATACATAAATGCACCATATACACCCATGAATATCCAATGGCACTTCCTTTGCTAGTATACAGTCAGGGAGAGCACTTGCACCTCTCTGCTGAATTCTCCTCTCCCCCTTTGAATCAATAGACTTTCCAATCATCCAAAAGTCTGTTTTACCCCAGTAAGAAACCAAAACCAAATGACATATAATTGTCACTGTCTGATTAACTGGTGTCACAAATTCCAGGCCATTACCCTAACCAACCTGATAGGGGCAAATCTACTAAGAAACTGTTGAATGAAATGCAAAATGTTTATCAAAAATGTATCTTTTTCATTAAACAGACACGTGCCTTTATATGGTCACAGAACTCCTTAGTATTTTCTAATATCCTTATCATTTACAGTAGGGGGTACATTATCCCTTATAATACATGAGTGATACTCAGAGTTCCCTGTATAACTCAGCCTGCAGCCTTGTGCCTTTATATGGTCACAGAACAACCCCTCAGTGACTTCTAATATCCTTATCATTTACAGTAGGGGGTACATTATCCCTTATAATACATGAGTGATACTCAGAGTTCCCTGTATAACTCAGCCTGCAGCCTTGTGCCTTTATATGGTCACAGAACAACCCCTCAGTGACTTCTAATATCCTTATCATTTACAGTAGGGGAGACATTATCCCTTATAATACATGAGAGATACTCAGAGTTCCCTGTATAACTCAGCCGGCAGCCTTGTGCCTTTATATGGTCACAGAACAACCCCTCAGTGACTTCTAATATCCTTATCATTTACAGTAGGGGGTACATTATCCCTTATAATACATGAGTGATACTCAGAGTTCCCTGTATAACTCAGCCTGCAGCCTTGTTCCTTTATATGGTCACAGAACAACCCCTCAGTGACTTCTAATATCCTTATCATTTACAGTAGGGGGTACATTATCCCTTATAATACATGAGTGATACTCAGAGTTCCCTGTATAACTCAGCCTGCAGCCTTGTGTCTTCATATGGTGACAGAACAACCCCTCAGTGACTTCTAATATCCTTATCATTTACAGTAGGGGGTACATTACCCCTTATAATACATGAGTGATACTCAGAGTTCCCTGTATAACTCAGCCTGCAGCCTTGTGCCTTTATATGGTCACAGAACAACCCCTCAGTGACTTCTAATATCCTTATCATTTACAGTAGGGGGTACATTATCCCTTATAATACATGAGTGACACTCAGAGTTCCCTGTATAACTCAGCCTGCAGCCTTGTGTCTTCATATGGTGACAGAACAACCCCTCAGTGACTTCTAATATCCTTATCATTTACAGTAGGGGGTACATTACCCCTTATAATACATGAGTGATACTCAGAGTTCCCTGTATAACTCAGCCTGCAGCCTTGTGCCTTTATATGGTCACAGAACAACCCCTCAGTGACTTCTAATATCCTTATCATTTACAGTAGGGGGTACATTATCCCTTATAATACATGAGTGATACTCAGAGTTCCCTGTATAACTCAGCCTGCAGCCTTGTGCCTTTATATTGTCACAGAACAACCCCTCAGTGACTTCTAATATCCTTATCATTTACAGTAGGGGGTACATTATCCCTTATAATACATGAGTGATACTCAGAGTTCCCTGTATAACTCAGCCTGCAGCCTTGTGCTTTTATATGGTCACAGAACAACCCCTCAGTGACTTCTAATATCCTTATCATTTACAGTAGGGGGTACATTATCCCTTATAATACATGAGTGATACTCAGAGTTCCCTGTATAACTCAGCCTGCAGCCTTGTGCCTTTATATGGTCACAGAACAACCCCTCAGTGACTTCTAATATCCTTATCATTTACAGTAGGGGGTACATTATCCCTTATAATACATGAGTGATACTCAGAGTTCCCTGTATAACTCAGCCTGCAGCCTTGTGCTTTTATATGGTCACAGAACAACCCCTCAGTGACTTCTAATATCCTTATCATTTACAGTAGGGGGTACATTATCCCTTATAATACATGAGTGATACTCAGAGTTCCCTGTATAACTCAGCCTGCAGCCTTGTGCCTTTATATGGTCACAGAACAACCCCTCAGTGACTTCTAATATCCTTATCATTTACAGTAGGGGGTACATTATTCCTTATAAGACATGAGTGATACTAAGTCAGTTACACCCCAAATACACAGAAGCCACAGCATATTTCCTAACTGAAAGCCAATGGAGAGAGATCCCTAACTTTCAAGCAATACTGGAGAGCACGGGAAGAGTAAAATGAATGAATGTGGTTACTTACTTGTGTGGAGAGAAATAGAAATAGGGTCACTCTGATACCCCATAACTCCGACCGTTACTATCTGGATGGAGTAGTTGGTTCCAGACTGTAGATTGGGAATTTGCACAGATGATACATTTTCCAAAATGTTGGAATACACAAGTCCTGATGTATTACTGCATGTTACATTGAAGTTATACTCTACGCCCGTCATATTTTGGGGTTGAGCCCAGCTGAGGGAGATACTTGTTGTGTTACTGCTGTTTGATATCAACGACCCAGGGGGAGATGGATCTGTGTATGAAAAGGACAGATACACTCATTAAAGTACAGATTATATTGCATAAAGAATGTTGAAATTCGTTTTTAGGAAGTGCTTTTGTGATGGATAGTGCTGTTCAGAAAGGCAGGACATAGACAAGATAATAAAAGAGACAGAGAGACGCAAGAGGGAGGGTGAACATTGTGCTAATGCGGAACATTTCTGTTGGGGAGGGGCAAACTATGAATATGGCTAATACTGTTTTTATCTTTGAGTAAGGGATAAATTATTATATGGGAAAACCTTTATCGCTTTGCAGGGGTGGCAGGGATGGGCTTTCCCGGGGACACCAGGAAAAATATATGAAATGTTATAAATTCCAGGCCACGTGATGGATCATGTCTTCACTATTACATGGAATGGGCAGACTTTGGGAAATGTTAGGTATAGCACACTTTGGGATATATGATGGATGCACAGATGTTAGGGGGTTCTTTGTGAATTGCACAATTGGAGTGAAATAGGTAGAGTTTAGGATATGAGATGAAGAGAGCAGACATTGGGATTTTGGTACTTGACATCTTAATATATAATAAAATTCAAGCCAATGTTCTGTCCTTCCCCAGACTCTGAGTCCATGAGACAATTCAATGTTTCCTTTATTTACACTGACAGGAGACACTTTATTCTTTTGTTCCACCAGTTTATGGTCACCTTGAAGCGACACCTTCTACCCACAGAGCTGGAAGTAGAGTAAAGCTGAATAATTGGCTTCATTGACTTCGTTTCTAGACGATCTAATTGAAATGGATCAAGGTTTCATCCCAAACGAGCCCTTGGTTTTCATTAAGACAATTAAGCTTTAACACAATCCTACTTTCATTTACTGAAAGGACTGTAGGAAATGTCACCACATTTAGTCCAAGTATTTTAAAGATGACAAACTAAATGAATAGAAGTTCCTGGACGTGATGTGTCTGTAAAATGAATCTCCGTGAATGAATTAGATAACAAAGAGTTGGGCCTCACGGTGCCACAAGGGGCAATAAGTAACGGTGTGTAGAGACTTACAGGTTGTGATGTTCTGGCAGCAGTTCAGCAATGAGTTTCCATAAACAATAACATATTGGCTCCCAGGTGTGAGGTTAGAGACAGTATTGTTTGTGATTACTGATTGTTCCACCGTCGTTCCATTTAAGTATTCCACTCTGTTTAGTGTCACATTATCTGCTGGGCTTGTCACTGTTATTTGGGAAGTTTTGCTGAATACAGTAATATTGTTGCACTCGGCCACCTCTGTGATGGGGAGGAGAGAAACAGTCAGAGACACAATAGAACAAAAAGCTCCATTCATTCAGTAAAGCTGTGACATTGTGAACATATAGTTACTCATGTGATTCATTGTTACAGGATGGCACATAACTCAATTATCTACACTATAAATCTGGCATTATGTCACCAGATATGGATGCTATATAGCCACCTGCAGTAATAAAAGTACAGGGAAGAGCGACTAAGCTGATAAAGGGAATGGAAGGGATCAGTTATGGGGAAAGGCAAGTTGGGATTGGTTACACTGGAGAAGAGACAGTTAAGAGGGATATGATGACTATATATAAATATATAAGAGGGATATGATCACTATATATAAATATATAAGGGGATATGATGACTATATATAAATATATAAGGGGATATGATCACTATATATAAATATATAAGGGGGATATGATCACTATATATAAATATATAAGGGGATATGATCACTATATATAAATATATAAGGGGATATGATGACTATATATAAATATATAAGGGGGATATGATGACTATATATAAATATATACGAGGGATATGATGACTATATATAAATATATAAGGGGATATGATCACTATATATAAATATATAAGGGGGATATGATGACTATATATAAATATATAAGGGGATATGATGACTATATATAAATATTTAAGGGGGATATGATCACTATATATAAATAAATAAGGGGATATGATCACTATATATATAAATATATAAGGGGATATGATCACTATATATAAATATATAAGAGGGGATCTGATCGCTATATATAAATATATGGGGACAGTAATGAAATAGAGAAAGTACAGAGAAGAGCGACTAAGCTGATAGTTCCCCTCTGAGAAATATTGGAGAGGTTTCAAATAGTTTTTTGCCTTCCTCTGGATCACTAAGCAGTTACTTTGTTGTGTTAAGTCTATTTCCTTTTTTAATTTGGAAAAAATGTTACTGAAACACTTGACATCTGAACTGAGAATTCACTCTCCTCCAATATTGAACTGGATTGCAAGCTCCTTTGACAACAGATCTGAGTGAATGTAACTCTTGTCAATGTTTATAGTGGGGATATGCGAAATGTAACTGGCCCCATGCAAACCGAATAAATTCTATCGTAGTCACGGAGCATCAAGCAGGTTAAAACATCCGTTTATTGAAAAATGATTAAAATATGACAATAGAGCATAGGGAGCCCATCGGCTCTATGACTTTGACGCGTTTCGTGGACAAACCACTTCCTCAAAAAGCTACATTGTAACTGACAAGAGAAACATTTAAAACGACAGATACCACACCCCTTGTAAAAACATTAACCCCATCATGGTTGAATCCCATGATCGGTTCTCTAAAAGAGTAGGAAGTGTGTCTCGCTCAAATATATTGAATAAAGTCGTACATCATGCATATCATATGCAAACCGAATAACTCACCCCCCCGCTTGGTAACAATATTTATCCACTAGGGGGAGCGAAGAACCTGTATAAGGAGCACAGAACTTACCATTACCATTACATTCGCTGGTCACCTTTTGGGGAGAAAGAAAAAAGGCCAATCAGTTGGAGGAATTTGTGCTATTTGTCAGAATAAGGGTCACATAATATCTCTGTATCTGTTCAATTCCTTTCCCAAAAATGTCAGGTACGTTTAGTAAAAGCATCATTTCCAACATTTGTATATAAGGAAAATATTCTATAGAAATTTACAAGGTATTCTCTGGATTGTCTTCCATTCACCCAGGAATAAAGGTGCGATTTCCAGCCCTGGAAGTCATGTATCTTTATTATAAGGCTGGGCAGTCCATAATACTAGTATATTAAGTTTAAGGTGTTTTATTGTTATACTGTTATTATTATCTTGTGAGTGGCATCTCATGTTGTATCTGGATCCACCCAATTTTAGTTATCAGCACTTCTCTGAGAGACGCAAGTGTGTCCTGTGTAAATTCCAATGGCTGCTGCAATGTAACACTGGTATAATCTATTGGGTGCCAGGCTCAGGGCAGTTAGTGCCAGTGCTGATAAGTAATAGGCTTGTGACAGTGATAATCAAAAAGCAATATGACCACCTGTTTTAATTGTGGTTCTATGAGTCTCTCGGAAGTAATTCAAACACACCAGCTAGTATAAGCAAATTAAATACATAGAATGAAGAAGATATACATTACCGAGTGAGCAAAGTATGCAAGCCCCCCCTCTCTGCCTATAGACTGGGAGACCCCGGAACAGTCCGCAGATCGAGGCTCAAACGGTCTCCAGAAGACCCTGCGCGGGCACACGTTATCCCCACAGGCGAATCTCAACTGACCGAATGTAGACCCCCAGTTAATATAGTGAATAAAGTACCCCCTCTTGTAAAATATAAGGATATTATTAGTTACCGAGGAGTTTCATGACCATATAAAAGTACGAGGCCGAAGGCCGAGTGTTTTTATACAGGTCATGGAACTCCGAGGTAACTTCTAATATCCCCATATTTTACAACTGGGGGTACTTTATTTATTATAATACACAAATTTTAGTGAGTCATGTGACAGAAATGACATCACTACTCACCGTTTATAACTGATGACATCACTACTCACCGTTTATAAGGATATAATTTACAGGATATTCATGGCTTTTGTGTATTATATAGGCTTAGCAAACAATGAGCTCATATAATAATTTAGTAAGAAAATACAATGATTTGGTTATTAACAGATCTTGCTTCCCATGCGCTCATCAGGATCTGGCCAGACTCCCAACAAGCACATCCGAAGCAGAGATCTTATCTTAGTTAACTGGTACCTGAATAGCATATTGTGCCCCTATCTATAATAAAGAAGAGTCTGATAAGGGCTTCACAAATCATAAGACATAATACATATGAGAATAATGAACAAGTATTAAGTCATCGAGTTGATTCCTTCCCATGATTTCTCTTGCACAACGCTTCATTATACAGGATTATGGATTATAAGGCCGCCTTGTATACTATGATACAAAGCTTTGTTATACACAATTATAATGCATAAAGTTGTCTTTTTACACTATATTGGGCTCAACATAAGACATTGGGTTCAACAATAGAACAGTTCTTTGTGATATATTTTATACAGTTCTTTATCAAAGTATTGCGATGAGCTATTGGTTTAATCAGAGTATTACCATGAGCCATTATTGAAAAAACTCCTATTAATACACCACCCCTTGCTGGGGTCAGTTTGGGGTGATGAGGGGGAGATAGTGGGTTTTTGATAGACAGGCTTGGGACGGAAAGGAGAGAACACTGCCAGTGCAGGGCCAGAGGAGCATAGAAAATATATTTGGATAATGGGAATTGCTTGAGTGTGAAACTATAACACTCCAGAGTGATACACACAGAATGGAACATTATTATGGCAAATACCCACAGGCAGGAACATCACACTGCTGTTTTCTAACGTTCATGCTGCAAAGGAGGAAGAGGTCAGTAAAATAGAAACATGAGCATTGGGGATGGGAAGGGTTACTTATAATGAGTTTTGTTCCTTTCTGTCTGGATACGGAACCTCACTGGGATCAGATATGACATTACAATACGAGGGAATTTCCCCAATTCCTGTGCTGTTATTGTCACTACCTGACTCTGTATAAAGGTATAGTTACACCCTACTGTATTGGATTTTGTGGACATTCATCATAATTAACATTCATTTAATGGGCGATTATGAGATTATGATTGCGGCAGGCTGGTGACAGTAATTGTGACAATGACAATGACATAGAACATTCAGTGAGTGAGACATGAGTGTGAGGGAAATGTCAGACTTTTCCTGCTCTCATTTCCCCTCATTTTTCCCACATCCTGAACCCAAACATTTGCCTCTCCATCTTCAGTCTGGGCCCCAAAGTGATTGTGTCTGAGCAAAGTCCCAGAGGTACAGTGTGTATTTTAGTGTTTATATGTGTGTGAGTGGGTGTACATGAGCATCTATTAGTGCAGGGCAATAGAATCTGTCCATAATCTGTTCAACCCCCTGCCCCCCAGATTTACTCATTGTCTCCCCCTTCACATAGAGCAGGGAATGGTCTGCCTCTGCCTCACTCATTGTACCCAATATCAAAAGCCCTTTAGTCACAAACAATAAAGTACAGATATGGGACCTGTTATCCAGAATGCTCAGGACCTGGGGCTTTCTGGATAATGGATCTCTCTGTAATTTGGATCTTCATACCATAAATCTACTAGAAAATCATGTAAGCATTAAATAAAGCCAATCGGCTGGTTTAATTAGTTAGGATCAAGTACAAGTGACTGATTTATTATTACACAGAAAAAGGAAATCATATTTTAAAAATTGGGCAAAAAAATTACAGTCATCCTGTAATTTCGGAGCTTTCTGGATAACAGGTTTCCGGATAATGGATCCCATACCTGTACCTGCAAACGATCTTTTGGGTGTAATAATGATCACATACTGGTCTCTCTTGTGCCTCTCTCAAGAGTCCAAAAGTTCTTGTGATCAGGGAGCGACTGTAAGCCTTCTCCTCTAGGGCAGTCAAATCCTGTACTTAGTATTTGTTAGCCAGAGTGGGACTTGCAAAAATTAGCTGAAAATCTCTGTTTCTATTAGTTTCTATTCCCAGTAGCCAGTAAGTATATCACTGCGCCTCTTCATAAATAATGAACTGGACCATTGTTATATTGGCAATGGAACTTGGGTTTCCCATCATCTCCTATTAACCCATTTGTGGACACCTATATATCCATTCATAATGGGGTACACACATCTATCTAGGCATATATAGGGGTACACATATCTGTCAATCTATCCACGCATATATAGGGGTGCACACACACGCACACACATATATATATTTGTACAGTGGGTTCCAAGAAAGAATAGTGAAAGTGAAGTACATACAAAAGGGTAGATAGTAGGGATGAGTGAATTTCTTGCTGGCGGCAAATTTTTGGCAAAGCAAAACGGGTCAAATTCGCCCATCCCTAGTAGAATATTTTAGAAATTCTCGTCTTACAAGTCAATCATTTGAGGGATTTTTTTCTGACATACCAAGTGATCATTTTACTCGGTTCTTCCTGGTACAGAAAATGTCCTGATATTTCTTGTAATCACATGAATTTAATTCTACGTATGGGCCGGACAGAGAGCATTATGGGAAATACCACAACCCTCTCTCACAGCCCATGCTAGACCTACAGAGCTCTCCCCTCTCATTGATCTGGTATGTTCTGTGCCTGACAGAGCCCAAACTCATGTCATAAACCCATCATGGGCCTATGCTGAGCAGTTCTGATATATGAATCAATGGCTGACCAGGACAATCTTCCAACCAACCAGTGGAAAGAGCTGGTTGCTCCTTTTTTAACTGGGGAGCCCCAAAAAGTTTTATTTTGATGGGACTAATGAGGAAGCCAAACAGCACTCAAAACTAAAAGTAGAAATACTGTTTCTATAGTTACAAACTGGCAACACACTCATCTACGTATTAAGGAACCTACACTACTCCAAATTTAAAGTGGTGCATGAGAACAAATAAACAATTAACAAAATACTGTGTCTCAAACTTTGCACTCAGTAGGGTTATTCCAGATTAATTCATTTTATATTTTATAATTTTATAATAAATTAGTATTATAAATTCATCCCAAAATACAATTAATTCACAGTATTGTACATCAATTAATTTCATCTTATAAATACAATGAATGTAATATTGATTATGGCAGGGATCCCCAACCTTTTGAACCCATGAGCAACATTGAGAAGTAAAAGGAGTTGGGGAGCAACACATGCATGAAAAAAAGTTCCTGGGGTGCCAAATAAGGGCTGTGATTGGCCATTTAGTAGCCCCTATGAGGATTGTCAACCTACATTGAGGCTCTGTTTGGGACTGCGCCTGGGTTTTATACAACCAAAACTTGTCTCCAAGTCTGGATTTCAAAAATAATCTCCTGCTTTGAGGCCACTGGGAGCAACATCCAAGGGGTTGGGGAGCAACATGTTACTCATGAGCTACTGTTTGGGGATCACTGGATTATGGAATAAATAATTCAATCATCTATAAACTCCAATTCATTAGTGAGAGAATTCATCATTTCACAAAACCAATAAATATGATTTCATTATTTAAGGTCATTGGTTAATAGTTGTTCAATTGTTAAAAACAATGGAGGTTTTAATGTCAGCGTGGTATTATTGTGGTAATTGCCATTTGTCCATTACCAGGTTTAAATGAACTCCATGGGGTATATTAATCAAAGAGTGAAGTTAGAGCTCACCCCAGTCCACTAGAGTGAAATTCCGCCACTCTCCATACATTACTAGGGGATTTTGAAAGGCTTTCACTTTCACTCATTGATAAATAGTCTTTTAAAAATCCCTTAGTATTGAATGGAGAGTGGTGGGATTTCACTCTAGAGGGCTGTGGCCATCTCTAACTTCACTCTTTGATAAATACACCCCTATAAGTCCAAGCAACATTTGTTGGGTAGAAAGTTCTAGCATTCACGTGACGCCACACTATTTTTTGCGGACAGGGGAGGTAAAATGAACTATATTATTGGCATAAATGTCTTTATCGGCTATAACGTTTTTTTTTTTTGCCAAGCTCATTAGCAGTGTTTGTAGCAAACTATTATGGCACTTGCACCACAAATCATTTCTCACCATGGGAAGAAGATAATTTGGAAGAAGTCAATTAATATAAGCTGAATTGTTTGAATTTAATAATCAGTTATGTTAGACATGCGGTGATTCCCTTAGTGCCTCATGAACTGAATAATGTGCACCCGTGTCCCTACCATAACATGGATACGGCACCCTCATATATGTTACCAGTCCTTGGGGCCCAATGGATTTGCAGGGTAATCACAGTCCATTTGCCAGATAAGAAACTCCTAAATTATTCATTGCCACTTGAATACTGGACATGGCCACCATTGCAGACTTAATCCACGCAATCTTAATTGTGATAGTGGGTCTGGTTTGGATTGTTATTAGTGTAACTCAGACCGAGGTCTCTCCATTGCAAATTGGGACTAAGCTTCTGGGCACCTTGGTGAGATTTAGGGCAAGCAAGCTGTGTGACAGTGAATGAGAGTCAGGAACAGTTAGGGGTGTCTGAGTCTGTGCTCCCAGCATTGGAGAAGACACTGTGGTGCAATGCACAAATGATCCACTTCTTTTCTTACACTATATAAATTATAATCATGTTTTGCTCGGCCTATAAATGTATAATTATAACAAGCAGGCAGGAGCCATTTTGTGGGACACTGTTATTAAGACAAGTCTTGTATCATCTCAGAATCTTGTTTGTGCACCAAAATGGGGGACCTGATGTCCATCCCCATGTCCTGGTTACACAATTATATGGTGAAGAGATTGGGGGAATGTGGGGAGAGCAGTGACATTTAGGGGGTTATTTGCTAACACTAAAAATCCGAATGCAAAAATCATGAAAAATGTTTCTGAATTTATTAAACCCCCGACGATGGAAAAGTCCAAATCTGAAGACCTGTCATCTAATTTGCATATCAAACTGGTTCCATATAAGTCAATGGGAGAAGTCCCAATGAATTTTTTGATGTGCGCTGGGTTTCGTGCAATACCCCAAAGTTTTCGCGTGAAAATTCCAACAAAATAGTGAAAATCATAATCGTAATAAATAAGCCTAAAAAACCGAGCAGTTTGTAGCAGAAAATATTGAGATAAATTCGTAACTTTGATAAATAACCCCCTTAGTAAGTGCTGAATGGAAAGAAAAACGAATTTCCTAAGCCATAGAGGAGGGGCGGGCAATGTTTGATTGACAGCTGAGATTTTTAAATGAGTTTACAGCAGCTATGAATGCTTTAATAAAAAAAAGAATGTTTAATTTGAAAAGGACTTTTATTATACAGCTTTTTATGTCTGGGTGACAGGTCTACTTTAAGCCCCATAATAACTTGATGAAGTAGTTACATAGTAACATAGTAGTTATATTTTGCACTAGACTCTATCAGGGCTGTGGCTTTATCAGCCAACCCTAAGAAATGTACAGTTGGATTAGGAGAGACCTGCTACTCAGGGTATGTACTGTAATTGGCAGGGGTGTAATTAAGGCCCAGACGCACAACATTGAGACCATACAAAACTGGCCCCAATCATTGTTAAAAAAACAAACAAGTAAGAGCTTTTCCAGGGATGCTGGGCTACTACAGAACATTTGCACCAGACTTTGCTACTATGGCTGTCCCAACTCACCAAGTTAATTAGAGGGGGAACATTTACCACTCAGAGGTGGAGACAGCATTCCAACATCTCAAATTCTGTAAATGAGTAAATGCCCAGTTTTCATCACCCCTGATTTTAAGGGAGAACCCAAGTGATCAAGGGAGAAGAACACCCTAAGCTAACACCAGTACACAGCCCAAGAGAACTCTTATGGACCTCTAGACCTCAGCATGAATCTGATTGATAATCAATCAACTGGATGAATTCAAAGAAGCACAACAGGGCCACCAGTGCTATTTCATAGTAAATGAGTGACCCTCAAACCAATTAGTGACCCCCAAACCCTAATTGCAGTGTTACTTCCCATAGGGTTCCAACATAAACAACAAAAACCAGGGGCATGAGCTCTGGATCTGCAGAGAAATAATGTTATGTATAACAAAGGACAGGCCAGTGTGATAATAAAACAGTAGCTTGTACTTGATCCCAACTAAGATATAATTAATCCTTATTGGAGGCAAAGCCAGCCTATTGGGTTTATTTCATGTTTACACAATTTTCTACTTGGCTTAAGGTATGAAGATCCAAATTACAGATTCGGAAATCCTCATGTCCCGAGCATTCTGGATAATAGGTCCCATACCCATACTAACTGTTACATAGACAAAAGGAAGGAAATCCCTTCCCCACAGAACTCATAATCTAAGGGGCACATTTACTAAGGGTCGAATATCAATATTCGAATTCAAAGGATTTACCGCAAATACTACGGTCGATCGATCGAAGTTAAAATCGATGAAACTCTTCGAATTGAACAATTCGAAGGATTTTAATCGATCGATCGAAGGATTTTTCTTTGATCAAAAAAACCTTAGAAAGTGATGGGGAACGTCCCCATAGGCTAAAATTTTACCTCGGTAGGTTTAAACTGCCGAAGTATGTAGTAGAAGTTTTTTTTAAAAAGACAGTACTTCGACTATCGAATGGTCGAATAGTTGAGTGATTTTTAGTTTGAATCGTTGAATCAAAGTCGAAGCCGTAGTCGAAGGTCGTAGTAGCCTATTCGATGGTCGAAGTACCCAAAAAAATAATTCGAAACTTGAAGTTTTTTTACTTTAAATCCTTCACTCGAGCTTAGTAAATGTGCCCTTAAGAGTCATGTATAATAACATGGGTCCTTTCTCCCCCAGTGCCAATGACTTTCTTGACCCTCCTGATGACACCTCTATTCGGTAATGAAGCTACAGCCACACTGTCATTTTGCTCCCCTTATTGCTCTTCCACTTGTGATCAGTGATTTTTGGCCCTCAAATATCATTTCAGCAAGGATGGAGCAAGACTTAAAGACCATACTGGACTGTAAGCTCTGTGTCCTGACATATCTGCACTCCTTGGGTTTACTCTCTCTCTCTCTCTCTCTCTCTCTCTCTCTCTCTCTCTCTCTCTCTCTCCTGTCATCAGAAAACATGTTTTTTTTTCAAAACACATCAGTTAATAGTGCTATTCCAGCAGAATTCAGCACTGAAATCCATTTCTCAAAAGAGCAAACTGATTTTTTTATATTCAATTTTGAAATCTGACATGGGGCTAGACATTTTGTCAATTTCCCAGCTGCCCCTGGTCATGTGACTTGTGCCTGCACTTTAGGAGAGAAATGCTTTCTGGCAGGCTGCTGTTTTTCCTTCTCAATGTAACTGAATGTGTCTCAGTGGGACCTGGATTTTACTATTGAGTGTTGTTCTTAGATCTACCAGGCAGCTGTTATCTTGTGTTAGGGAGCTGTTATCTGGTTACCTTCCCATTGTTCTGTTGTTTGGCTGCTGGGGGGGAAAAGGGAGGGGGTGATATCACTCTAACTTGCAGTACAGCAGTAAAGAGTGATTGAAGTTTATCAGAGCACAAGTCACATGACTGGGGCAGCTGGGAAATTGACAAAATGTCTAGCCCCATGTC
Source organism: Xenopus laevis (assembly GCF_017654675.1). Lineage (NCBI taxonomy): Eukaryota > Metazoa > Chordata > Amphibia > Anura > Pipidae > Xenopus > Xenopus laevis. The sequence goes on from NC_054377.1 coordinate 131,010, forward strand.
AGATTTCAAAATTGAATATAAAAAAAATCTGTTTGCTCTTTTGAGAAATGGATTTCAGTGCAGAATTCTGCTGGAGCAGCACTATTAACTGATTTATTTTGGAAAAAAAAAAAAATTCCCCATGACAGTATCCCTTGAAGGGAACCAGGGTTTTCTCCCGAAGCCCTAATTACGAGCATTTGATATTCGATTGCCAGTAATCAGCTGTGCAACCTTTCCTAGAAACATCCCACAGAGGGTCACACTGGGACCCAGAGGCTTTAGTCCCAGGCAGTAATGAGAAAGCGCTAGAAGAATAGACAACACAGAAATGAGCAGGGCACATATTCACTTATTGGCTAAAGGTTAGTCTGTGAATGTTCAGCCGCGTTCTGTAGCCAAACAATTCATCTGTGGGCCCAATAGATACCACAGCCTTGCTTATAAGGTATACTAACCCTAGGCATACTGTATATATCCCCAGAAATACTTTATATATCTCCAGGTATAATAAATATATGCCCCGGTATACTGTATATATCCTCAGCGATACTGTATATATCTCAGGAAATTCTGTATGTATCTCCAAAAATGCCTTATAAATCTCCAGATATGCTCAGTATATATCCCCATTTCTCTCTGGCTTTCCCCATGACTGATTCCTTGGCACTTGCTGCAAATGTTCATTCTTAAAGAGAACAGGCTCGGCCAGGTCCGGATTTGTGGTGAGACCCGGGCCTGGCTCAATTTTTTTTTATTTATAGGGGGACTGGCCACCAATGATTTTTTTAATCTTGTAGGGGGCCCTGACCACCAATGTTTTTGTAAAAACTTTTATGGGCGCTCATGGCGCAATTTTTACTTTTATTTATAGGGGGGGACCTGACACCCAATGATATTTTTTTTTAACTTCTAGGGGGGCCCTGACCACAAATGTTTTTTTAAAAAAAAAAACTTTTATGGGGGCGCTGGCGCCAATAGTTCTTTTTTATCTTATGGGGGGGCCCGGAACACCAATGGCATTTTATAACAGTTTTTTACCGTTTTTAGCGCTGGTGTCTGTGTGGACTTTTTACTGTGTAGTGGGGTGGGTGGGATCTGGGGTGGGGCTTGGGGGCAGGATCTGGGGTGGGCGGGACTAGGGTGATCTCTAATGATGGCCCTGCTGAGGGGAATGTGATAGGGCCCTTCAGTCAATGAGATTACAGTGAGGGTTGGAAATGACTGTGTATCAGGAATGGGAATTAATAGACAGGACCCAGGAGTTGTGATCGTCTACTGTAAAGAGACAGTTTTCCCTTAGATTTTCCATCAAAATTGGGCTAAACAGATGGAATTATCTAGTCCAGCACATCTTTATTCTATCTTTTCTTTATGCTTGAGACATTGCCTGCCATTTACAGCTCCACAAGGCTTGCCACGCCCCTTTCAAGTAATGCCACGCCCCCCTGATGTCAGGTCAGGCCCCTTTTAGCTTCTTAGGATGGGATTATAGACACAATAGTCAGTCTGAGTGAACTGATATGAGTATTATCCAGTCAGACAATGGCATGTTGAGCAAGTAACACCTTCACTATTTTTAAGTTTTTCCTTTGCACAACGCTATAAGTAAAGTAAACCTGTTTTACTGTCCCTTTAAATGGTTCCACAGTGATGCACCTGCCAATGACAAGCAGTGGTGTAAAAATGTACATATTACTGGGCCCCACAGCAAATCATTTTCAGGCCCCCAGAATGTCTATAGGTTGAGCTGTTTTACCAATATTTATTGAAATTGTATATGAATGAGGGTCTCATGGGGCCCCTATACCTCCTGGGCCCCCCTGCAGCCACAGGGTCTGCTCCCTCTATGGTTCTGCCACTGGAGACAGAGACTGGGATTATAAAGCCTTTTCTCTTGGATAGAGATTCTCTTTACCCCTGTGTATAATCTCATTTTAGCTGGTAGTTTGGAAATGATTGAAAAGAAAAAGCCTCAACAATAATAAGCAGCTGTGGGCAGTGTCTGGGCAAACACTGGGTGTAGGGTGCAGCAGTCCAGGGCCCCTAGAAAGCACCCTAGTGACAGTTGTGACCCACCCATAGTGACACATCACTTACCTCTCTCAGGAGCAGAGCCGCCATCAGAAGCAGCAAGAGGGGCCCCAACTGCCCCATTATCTTTTACTCTCGGAGATCCTCAGAGTCCTCAGTGTAAATTGCACATTGCAGGAATCCGAAAAGCTTCCCTCTTGGTTCTTCTTCAGAGATATTTCCAAGTGTCAGGGCCAATTTCTTTCCAAGTTCCCCCAGGTATTGCCTGTTATCCCTGAAGTCTCTCACCTCTCTCAGTTGTGCCCAGGTATTTCTAATGTTCCTCGAGTTTTCCTACTCCTGTAGTATCTAGGCTCACTCAGTTAGTCCATGTTATCCCACAGGGATCCAGCCTCATTCAGTTATTCCCAGATATTCCCAAAATCCCTTGGATTATCCTGTATCTGGTAGGTAACTGTCCTCATTAAATTAATCCCAGTTATTCCCTGTTATCCCTGAGGTATCGAGCCTCAAACAGTTATTCCCTGATATCCGTGAGGTATCCAGCCTCACCTTGTTATTCCTAAATATCCCTGAGGTATCCAGCCTCACTCATTTAATCCCTGCTATCCCTGAGGTATCCAGCCTCACACCAGCCCTGCAATAAATAACTACACATTAAACCTCTAGTTAATTCCACTTCCCTCAGTTGTGCCCCAGTTATCCCTCTGCTTTCCCCAGTACTTCCAGACTCCCTCAGTATTCCCAGGTTCCTTCAGTACTCCCAGACGTCCTCGGTACTCCCAGGCTCGCTCAGACAAGACAATCAGTAGCTGCAGTTCCTTATCTCTATCTAAGATTAATAGAAATCTGAGATCTTTTGGGCAAAACAGAGATATCTGGGTGGAGCAACTTGCTATTTAACCTCTTCCCTGCTGGTGCAGTGTGCTGACTTCCTTAGTTCCAAGGCAGGGGGCTCAGATGTCTGGATTCACCCGCAGAGCTGGCAGTCTGGCTGCTGAGGGGATGCAGGTTTCTCCTTCACATTCCTTTGCCACTGTGAGGAAGTTGCTCAGTACAAGTCCCCTGTCCCCCCTCCCGCTCACATTCCATTGTAATTTGGTTAGAAAGGAGGGAAATCAGCTCCCCTCCCTCTCTCCTAAAAAGGCCTTTACATGAGAAGTGATCCGGCACAGGGCTGTGGGTCCCAACACTAAGAATGTCCCCACCATGTGGCTGTGGCAAAGGAAAGGGTTAACCACTGGATGTGCTGCATCCCTATGCTTGCCTTATGTGTGGCTACAAGTTTCTTATGTATGGCTAGAAGTGCCTTATGTGTGGCTACAAGTGTCATATGTGTGGCTACAAGTTTCTTATGTGTGGCTAGAAGTGCCTTATGTGTGGCTAGGGGTGATTAATGTGTGGCTAGGGGTGATTTATGTGTGGCTAGAAGTGCCTTATGTGTGGCTAGGGGTGATTTATGTGTGGCTAGAAGTGCCTTATGTGTGGCATGGGGTGATTAATGTGTGGCTAGGGGTGATTTATGTGTGGCTAGAAGTGCCTTATGTGTGGCTAGGGGTGATTTATGTGTGGCTAGAAGTGCCTTATGTGTGGCTAGGGGTGATTAATGTGTGGCTAGGGGTGATTTATGTGTGGCTAGAAGTGCCTTATGTGTGGCTAGGGGTGATTTATGTGTGGCTAGAAGTGCCTTATGTGTGGCTAGGGGTGATTTATGTGTTGCTAGGGGTGAGTTATGTGTGGCTAGGGGTGATTTATGTGCGGCTAGAGGTGCCTTATGTGTGGCTAGGGGTATGTGGCAAGCAGTGGCACCTTTCCGATGAAAAAAATACCCAGATGGCAAAAAATTGCCCAAGTAGCAACCCTGTGTGTCACACTCACTTACCCATGGGCAACATTGTTGTAGAAGCACAAAACAGAACAACTTCTTTCTACATATTTATGTGTATTTCTTTGTTTTTCTGCATCTAAAGGGGAAATACACTCGGCAGGATATTAATGTACTCTAGGGGGCGCTGCTGTCAGTATTGTAATGTACTCTAGGGGGCGCTGCTGGAAGTATCTCCATATGCTGTGGGCAATATACTATTGTAGGTGGTACTGTGTTGGTTCCAACGTGGGAAGTAAGGCTTTGTGAAATAGTAAACCTGGTGGGCAATAATGTTATGTAGTATAGGGCACATTCTGGGCTGTAATACCAAGTAATAAAAGAGGCACTGTGGGCTGTAATGGGACATAAACCTGTAACTAAAAACCTCTGGTTAATTAAATGCCAGCACAGAATGGATGACTAATAAAATGTGGGGGCAGTGCCAGCTTTAATGGGAAGTACTAGTGGGCACTGAGGGTTATAATGGAATGCATTATAGGGACAGAGTGGTCTATAATGGGGTAATGCAGCTTGTGTAGGGGGTGCTCTGCTCAGTTATCTCAAGCCCTATATGTGCAATAAGGGCTATACTGTTTGGCACTAAAGGAGTACTGACGATCAAGTTGGCAATGTAGGGGCACTGTTGACTAGTAAAGAGGGTGCCATGGGCTAAAATGCGATGTTCTATGAGGAAAACAGTGGGCATTATAGGGGATGCTCTTTGTTAGAGGAGACAGAGTAAACTGGAAGTGGCATTGTAGGCTACTATAGGATAAGTGCTACGGTGGGATTAAATGTGCCCCTTTACTTAGGCACTAGATGAGAGGTGCTGCGAAAGGAATTATTGACTAGAATTTGTAGCAAGGAGTCTCATTAGTAAAATGAGGCCCATTCCCTAATCCTAATTACTCATCTGCATTTGATTCTCATACAGATATTCTGATCTGAGAAATTCCCTTTGTTGGATGTGAGAACAGGGAACAAGTACCTTTATACAAACAGGAATAAGAGATACAGTTGCACCTACTCTATGGGCTCCTCCCTCCTATTGTCAATAATGAGGCCTCCCAAATTCAGAACTATTTGCTGTACCTCCGGGGAGAAATGTGATCATGTCACCATACAAGCTCCAACTCTCTAATTGCCCTCACCCCTCTCTTACCCCCATATAACCTCTCTTACACCCTTATATCCTCTCTTACCTCCTTCTATCCTCTCTTACCCCATATATCTTCTCTTACTCCCTTATATCTTCTTTTACCCCCATATATCCTCTCTAACCCCCTTAAATCCTCTCTTACCCCCATATATCCTCTCTTTCCCCCATATATCCTCTTTCACCCCCTTATATCCACTCTCACCCCCATATATCCTCTCTTACCCCTTATATCCTCTGTTACCCCCCTATATCCTCTGTTACCCCATATATCTTCTCTTACTCCCTTATATCCTCTGTTACCCCCATATATCTTCTCTTACTCCCTTATATCCTCTGTTACTCCCATATATCCTCTCTTACCCCCTTATATCCTCTGTTACCCCCTTATATCCTCCCTTACCCCCATATATCCGCTCTTACCTCCTTATATCCGCTCTCACCCCCATATATTCTCTCTTACCCCCTTAAATCCTCTCTTTCCCCCATATATCCTCTTTCATCCCCTTATATCCACTCTCACCCCCATATATCCTCTCTCTACCCCCATATTTCCTCTCTCACCACCATATATCCGCTCTCACCCCCTTATATCCTCTCTGACCCCATATATCATCTCTTACCCCCTTATATCTTCTCTTACCCCCATATATCCACTCTTACTCTCATATATCCTCTCTTACCCCAGTAATAACTATATAACTGAATACCCAATAGAGTTTAGTGTGTTTTATTATGGAGACAGGTCCCCTCTCCCTGTGTTTTCAGTGTATTTATATTTATTAATCACAACCTGTACATTCATATAACCAACCCTTTGTAACATTCATATTCAAAATCACTTTCTCCATCATCGATAAAGAGTGGAACGGGACGGTTTAACCCTTACTATAGTCATTAATGTATGTAGGCACACTTTAAATTGACACTGTTTTATGGGATCTCTCTGTACAGACTATGAGCAAACTTAGGGACTGTTCCTGCTGAATTGTGCTTAGTACAGGGAATACCTATGTACCATAGTTTTATGGGATCTCTCTGTACAGACTATGAGCAAACTTAGGGGCTGTTCCTGCTGAATTGTGCTTAGTACAGAGGAATACCTATGCTGCCATAGTTTTATGGGATCTCTCTGTACAGACTATGAGCAAACTTAGGGACTGTTCCTGCTGAATTGTGCTTAGTACAGGGAATACCTATGTACCATAGTTTTATGGGATCTCTCTGTACAGACTATGAGCAAACTTAGGGGCTGTTCCTGCTGAATTGTGCTTAGTACAGGGAATACCTATACTGTCATAGTTTTATGGGATCTCTCTGTACAGACTATGAGCAAACTTAGGGACTGTTCCTGCTGAATTGTGCTTAGTACAGGGGAATACCTATGCTGCCATAGTTTTATGGGATCTCTCTGTACAGACTATGAGCAAACTTAGGGACTGTTCCTGCTGAATT
>NC_054377.1:140000-185000 GCF_017654675.1 Xenopus laevis
ATGACTATAAGAGGGACTTGGATGATTTCTTGGACAGACATAATACAAAGGCTATTGTGATACTAAGCTCTATAGTTAGTATAGATATGGGGATATATCATTTATGTGACAGTAGGGAGGGCTGTGTGTATGGGGATAGGTTTTCATTTGGAGGGGTTGAACTTGATGGACTCTTTTTTCAACCCAATTTAACTATGTAACCAAAATTTGAATTCCTGTCTGCCAGAAGTGACATCACAATTACCTGAAAGTGATGTCACAGGAGGCAGACAAGACTATGCCCCACTCCCCATGCAAGGTGCCCATGGACGGTGGATGGTAAATTATGCCCAAAGCTTAGTGATTTGTGGGTACTGTGGGTGTAACTGGCCCAATGTGGGACTCAGTCCAGACAATGCTGGGGCCACTGATGTTCTCCTAGTGAGGGCAGGAGTGCAGGGAATGGCATTGGATATTGCTGGATGGACTCAAGCTTTTGGCCCCACTGTGGGTGCAAGACACAATCATGTGACTCAGGGTAAGAAACTTTGTGCTAGAGAAGTGCATTCCTGCCATTTCTTAGGCAGCCGAGACCTTTGCACCCGGAAATTTTCTTTGGAATGTTGTTTTTCCCCATCCCGTAAGTGTTCCCCTCTTTACCCCAAATACCCACCAGGCCTGTTCTGCACATACTGGCGACTGGTTCCTCCACTATTTGCTATTTTTGTCTCCTTTTGTCTTATTTACGGTTCAAAGCCAAGAATCTGGGTGACACCTGTCAATGGATTGTTCCATTAAAGAGGCAGCGCACCTGAAAATTCCCTGTCACGCACACACAGCATTAGTCTATATAGTCAATTTCCCCTTTAGTTCTTATCTCTTGTGGCTCTTCAGTTATTTAACGAGGCTGCATCAGTGTAGGGCCCCAGGTCAGTCATTCCATTCTGTGGGCTGAGGGGAATTAATAGCTCTGTGCCCTTGATTCTGCCCTGTCACTCCCTGGTATAATGTATTTGCCTGTGTACATGGGCTGTAGCCTGGAGGAGCCTCTGCTCACGCACCTAGAAAAGCAAGGGGTAGGAACATGTATGGCAGCTCCATCTCTTATGAGACTCATGGGAAAAAACGTATGGCAAATAAAATGCAGGGGGCACAGGATGGGGGATTATGGCATGTAAGTGACAGGGTTAGTGTTGGTCCTTACTAGGAACCAAACTTGTCTCCCTGCAATTGTGGGATTATACTACTGGCTTTGAACCAATGACTGACAAATCTAAATAGGGACCCAATTTGCACAACACAAAAAATGCCCCTTTCCAATTCAGCACCCCGAAAATAATGCTTTTAAAATTTTCCATGCCATGGAGCTGGTCATGATGCCTTCTGGCCACTAGGTGGGGCCAAAGTCCACCCAAAACTAAAGGCTCCCACTGTAATAATGTCATTGTTTAATGGGGGGTCACTGGGAGTTCTTTTCATTTCCTCCTTCAGTCGAGACCCATCACTTACTGATACTTAATTACTCCCACCAGACCCCATGTCCCAAGCACCACCCCATGCCACATATCAGTCATGAAAGGGTAAAGGGTTATCCCACCCCATGCTGAAAATCATGCTTAAAGGAACAGTCCAGTATTAAAATAAAAATTGGGTAAATAAATAGACAGTGCAAAATAAAAAATGTATCTAATATAGTTAGTTAGGCAAAAATGTAATGTATAAAGGCTGGAGTGAGTGGATGTGTAACATAATAGCCAGAACACTACTTCCTGCTTTTCAGCTCTCTAACTCTGAGTTAGTCAGTGACTATAAGGGGGGCCACATGGGACATAACTGTTCAGTGAGTTTGTAATTGATCCTCAGCATTCAGCTCAGATTCAAAAGCAACAGATATGTCCCATGTGCTTCCCCCTCAAGTCTCTGATTGGTTACTGCCTGGTAACTAGTCAGTGGAAGCCAAGAGAGTTGAAAAGCAGGAAGTAGAGTTCTGGATATTATGTTACACATCCACTCACTCCAGCCTTTATACATTACATTTTGGCCTAACTAATTATATTAGATACATTTTTTTATTTTGCACAGCCTATTTACCCAGTTTTTATTTTTACACTGAATAATTCCTTTAAGGAATAGGAGGTGGAGGCTGCAAGGGAACATACTTTCAGAAAGGGGAGTAGATACAGGGAACAGACTCTCAGCAGGGTTGGTGGGACTAATACAGTAAAGGAATAGAAGAAGAATGAAAGGGAACATAAGGAAGTGATACTTTACAAAAAGGAGATAGATACATGGAACAGACTCCCAGCAGGGGTGGTAGGACTAATACAGTAAAGGAATAGCAGGGAGAGTGAAAGGGGGATAGATACAGGGAACAGACTCCCAGCAGGGGTGGTAGGACTAATACAGTAAAGGAATAGGAGGGAGAGTGAAAGGGAACATAAGGAAGTGATACTTTACAGAAAGGGGAGTAGATACAGGGAACAGACTCCCAGCAGGGTTGGTGGGACTAATACAGTAAAGGAATAGGAGGGAGAGTGAAAGGGGGATAGATACAGAGAACAGACTCCCAGCAGGGGTGGTAGGACTAATACAGTAAAGGAATAGGAGGGAGAGTGAAAGGGAACATAAGGAAGTGATACTTTACAGAAAGGGGTATAGATAAAGGGAACAGACTCCCAGCAGGGGTGGTAGGACTAATACAGTAAAGGAATAGGAGGGAGAGTGGAAGGGAACATAAGGAAGTGATACTTTACAGAAAGGGGGATAGATACAGGGAACAGACTCCCAGCAGGGGTGGTAGGACTAATACAGTAAAGGAATAGGAGGGAGAGTGAAAGGGAACATAAGGAAGTGATACTTTACAGAAAGGGGGATAGATACAGGGAACAGACTCCCAGCAGGGGTGGTAGGACTAATACAGTAAAGGAATAAGAGGAGAGTGAAAGGGAACATAAGGAAGTGATACTTTACAGAAGGGGGATAGATACAGGGAACAGACTCCCAGCAGGGGTGGTGGGACTAATACAGTAAAGGAATAGGAGGAAGAGAGAAAGGGAACATAAGGAAGTGATACTTTACAGAAAGGGGGATAGATACAGGGAACAGACTCCCAGCAGGGGTAGTAGGACTAATACAGTAAAGGAATAGGAGGGAGAGTGAAAGGGAACATAAGGAAGTGATACTTTACAGAAGGGGGATAGATACAGGGAACAGACTCCCAGCAGGGGTGGTAGGACTAATACAGTAAAGGAATAGGAGGGAGAGTGAAAGGGAACATAAGGAAGTGATACTTTACAGAAAGGGGGGTAGATACAGGGAACAGACTCCCAGCAGGGGTGGTGGGACTAATTCAATAAAGGAATAGGAGGGAGAGTGAGAGTTGTTGCTGCTGCGCATGAGTAGGGGCAGAGCAGGAGGATGAGGAGGAAGTTCCACTCGGTGAAAAGTTTTTATTTTAGTCATCATTGTCTCTGTCCTGATATACTTATATATATACATATACACTTAAGTGCAGGGCATAACTTCAAGGCCTGGGCCCACATGGAAAACTAATTCAGCCCCCTCCCTAAATTGACAGATGACCTACAATGAGAGCAAATTTGGGGGATGGACTCCTGACCCACAAACAGCAATTCCATTCACTAATCCTCTACCTGACCTGCAATAGCCCAATTTACCCTCCGACCCGGGAACATGCGAGACTGGAAGTGACATCACTTTTGGACAATCCCTGTTGTAGAGATTTCGGCAAAAGGTTACAGTTACATAGTTATATAGTTATATAGTTAAATTGGGTTGAAAAAAGACAAAGTCCATCAAGTCCAACCCCTCCAAATGAAAACCCAGCATCCACACACCCCTCTCTACTTTAAATTAAATTCTATTTACCCATACCTACACTAACTATAGAGCTTAGTATCACAATAGCCTTTGTATTATGTCTGTCCAAGAAATCATCCAAGTCCCTCTTATAGTCATTAACTGAATCACCACCCGGCAGTGCATTCCCCAACCTCACTGTCCTCACTGTGATGAACCCCCTACTCTGTTCCTTTAAATGAAACTTCTTTTCCTCTAGTCTGAAGGGGAGGCCTCTGGTACGTGATTCTCTTTATGGGTAAAAAGGTCCCCTGCTATTTGTCTATAATGTCCTCTAATGTACTTGTAAAGTCTAATCATGTCCCCTCACAAGCGCCTTTTTTCCCCCAGAGAAAACAACCCCAACCTTGTCAGTCTCCCCTCATAATTTAACTCTTCCCTCCCTCTAACCAGTTTAGTTGCACTTAGTCTCTGCACTCTCTCCAGCTCATTTATATCCCTCTTAAGGACTGGAGTCCAAAACTGCCCCCATACTCCAGATGAGGCCTCACCAGGGACCTATAAAGAGACACAATTATGTTTTATCCCTTGAGTTAATGCCCTTTTTTATACAAGAACTTTATTTGCTTTAGTAGCCACAGAATGACACTGCCCAGAATTAGACAACTTGTTATCTACAAAGACCCCAAGATCCTTCTCATTTAAGGAAACTCCCAACACATTGCCATTTAGTGTAGAACTTGCATTTATATTATTTTTGCCAAAGTGCATAACCTGCATTTATCAACATTGAACCTCATTTTCCAGTTTGCTGCCCAGTTTTCCAGTTTAGACAAATCACTGTGCAAAGTGGCAGCATCCTGCATGGAACCTATAGTTCTGCACAATTTAGTCTCATCTGCACAAATAGAAACAGTACTTTCAATGGCCACCTCCAGGTCATTAATAAACAAGTTGAAAAGCAAGGGACCTAGTACAGAGCCCTGCGGTACTCCACTAACAACACTGGTCCAATTAGAAAATGTTCCATTTACCACCACTCTTTGTAGTCTATCTTTTAGCCAGTTCTCTATCCAGGTACAAATACTATGTTCCAGCCCAACATTCCTTCATTTAACCAGTATCCTTTTGTGTGGCACTGTATCAAATGCTTTAGCAAAGTCTAAGTAAATCACATCCACTGCCATCCCAGAATCAAGGTCCCTGCTCACCTTCTCATAAAAGGATACAAAGAAAATGCTCATCTGTGTATGTTACAACCCTGCCTGTGTAATATTATATCTATTATACATGTAATACACCTTGTTATTGTAACTAATGGGGAGGCCAAGATAGATCAGTCGTTCCATCATGGAATGCCAACCAATGTGCCGCCACCATATTGAATGTGGCGCATCCTCCTTGGCACAACCAATAGTAGAGTTTCCTGAAATTCCTCTGTGGGGGTCTTCACTGTTCTTCAAACTCTGTACAAGCTCTTGGGAACATGTGAGGGACATTAGAGCTTGTATTCCAGAGACTAGTGTTGCCTGTCCCTTTAATATCTCCCATAAGGCAAATCCTATTGGCCTGAGGGTGTTAGCAGAAGCCAATGGAAAATTAGGGTTACTTGGAGAGGATTTATTATAATATGATTATTGCAAAAAGAATCCGACTGGATTTTTGAATCTTATTCTTTGTCTCCAAATAGGATCAATGGAGAGTTACATATTGTGCCTTCCTGTAAGTCTGTAGTGCCAGTCTATTAATATGAATATTATTGTCATTTTAATGTGCATTTTTTGTACTGAATTGTCAGAGGGTTGCTAGGCAACGGGCAATGCAGCAAAACGGCTTGTCGATAAAGTCTTCCACAGTCACTTCCGGGTCCATGTGGCGAAAGCCATGCAGCTAGAGAAAGTTTTATCCCAGAAAAACCCTGGAAATCCAAGGGAACGCTGGGACAAAACAGACATCAGTTTGTTAAGACAGTCTAAAGGGTCCAAATGAGATATGAGATATTGAGAGAAATCAGCAGATGAACATGAACCAGTTCTTCAGTAATAATAATAATAATAATAATAATAATAATAATAAAATAAATGGACTAATTTAACCCCTTAGGGTACACACCACAGAGTGTCACAGCACGGATGAGTCTTTATATAGAATATTGCAAACATGTAAGTACAAACCATAATAATATCCAATAAAAACCGTATATGACTGGAATGTAAAACTATAGAGCAGGAGTGCCCGTACTTTACTAATGTGGGGTCTAATTTTAGTGATGTTGTCCCATTATGATCTATTTCCATAAAAGCATTGTTAGTATTTTGTATTGCTTAAATATTATATTGATTTATGGGTAAAGTTATCTTGCTATATTTGAGATTTGTATTATTTATTATTAACTATTTCTATGTAACTTTAACAGAATAGATATCTGAATTAAACAGAAGGATGAATTAGACAAGCTCAAGACTAGACAGATCTACTGATCACCAGCTAAAGTTCTACAGGTAGATCCCTGCTATAGAGCCAGTCATTTCCATTTGTGGTTCCTACTAGTGGCTGCAATTCATTTTTACATGAAACATATTCCCCTCACCCCTGCAGCCACCTGTATAGATGTTTTACCCAACCCATTACTTTCAAGCACTTCCCTAATAGTAACTTCTCTGTTGTGCCAAACAAACTGCATGGAAAGTGCTACAGGCAAACTTCTTGGGTCTGGGGTCTTTTACTTCAGGCATGGAATCTGGTTAGCGGATAAAAGGTTTCCCCAACCCTATATTTTCTGGTTTTGATCTATGGCTGACATGGTGCAACCCCCTGCTACTATGCTTGGCTATGATTGGTAGTGATAACAAGTGAAGCAGATCCTAGTACCAAACATGTATAGGGGCCCTAACTGATATATACCTTTATTATATGTATGTGATCATACTGGAGATTGGGGGCCCTAATAAGATTCTGCTGAGTGGGAAAAGGACTTCAATCAAACCAGTTCCCTCCCCTCTAGATGTACTACAGTACCATAAAGCAAAGTCCTCCATAGATCTCCTAAGAGTCTGAATCTGACACAAGGGAATCACTGGCAGGAGAATGCTAAGAAGTGAGGATTATATCTACAGGCACTTTCCCTGTTAAAACATATTTCCACTGTATTTTCCACAGGACACTGTTGTCAGATGGCTCATTCCTTCCATCAAAGCAAATATATGAGGAAATTACCAAGAAATGAATTAAAGAATAATATATTGTTGATTCTGCCTTTAAAGGGGTTGATCGCCTTCATACACTTTATTTGTTTATCTGTTTTCAGATTGTTCACCAGAAATAAAAACTATTTCCAATTTCTTTCTATTTTCTATTTGTGACAGTTTTTCTAATATTGAAGTATAAAATGTCATTCGTCCTGTTCATATATGTTTGTGAAACAGCTCTGGGAGGGGGGGTCAGCGACCCTGTAACTGATCCATGACCCTAATGATCCATTTCTTCTGTTTGTCCCTGCTACTACTGAGAAATGGATCAATTTATGGAGCCAATTGGAACAGAATCTGCCCCTGGATCACTGAGCCTACATCATTCACTGCAATGGGACTAATTCCCTGAAACAGATTCTACATTATTCACTGCAATGAGACTGCTTCCCTGAAACAGATCCTACATCATTCACTGCAATGGGACTGATTCCCATAAACAGATCCTACATCATTCACTGCAATGGGACTGATTCCCTGAAACAGATCCTACATCAATCACTGCAATGGGACTGATTCCCATAAACAGATCCTACATCATTCACTGCAATGGGACTGATTCCCATAAACAGATCCTACATCATTCACTGCAATGGGACTGATTCCCTGAAACAGATTCTACATCATTCACTGCAATGGGACTGATTCCCTGAAACAGATCCTACATCATTCACTGCAATGGGACTGATTCCCATAAACAGATCCTACATCATTCACTGCAATGGGACTGATTCCCTGAAACAGATCCTACATCATTCACTGCAATGGGACTGATTCCCTCTAACAGATCCTACATCATTCACTGCAATGGGACTGATTCCCTGAAACAGATCCTACATCATTCACTGCAATGGGACTGATTCCCTCTAACAGATCCTACATCATTCACTGCAATGGGACTGATTCCCTGAAACAGATCCTACATCATTCACTGCAATGGGACTGATTCCCTCTAACAGATCCTACATCATTCACTGCAATGGGACTGATTCCCTGAAACAGATTCTACATTATTCACTGCAATGAGACTGCTTCCCTGAAACAGATCCTACATCATTCACTGCAATGGGACTGATTCCCATAAACAGATCCTACATCATTCACTGCAATGGGACTGATTCCCTGAAACAGATTCTACATCATTCACTGCAATGGGACTGATTCCCATAAACAGATCCTACATCATTCACTGCAATGGGACTGATTCCCTGAAACAGATACTACATTATTCACTGCAATGAGACTGCTTCCCTGAAACAGATCCTACATCATTCACTGCAATGGGACTGATTCCCATAAACAGATCCTACATCATTCACTGCAATGGGACTGATTCCCTGAAACAGATCCTACATCATTCACTGCAATGGGACTGATTCCCTGAAACAGATCCTACATCATTCACTGCAATGGGACTGATTCCCTCTAACAGATCCTACATCATTCACTGCAATGGGACTGATTCCCTGAAACAGATTCTACATTATTCACTGCAATGAGACTGCTTCCCTGAAACAGATCCTACATCATTCACTGCAATGGGACTGATTCCCATAAACAGATCCTACATCATTCACTGCAATGGGACTGATTCCCTGAAACAGATTCTACATCATTCACTGCAATGGGACTGATTCCCATAAACAGATCCTACATCATTCACTGCAATGGGACTGATTCCCTGAAACAGATTCTACATCATTCACTGCAATGGGACTGATTCCCTGAAACAGATCCTACATCATTCACTGCAATGGGACTGATTCCCTGAAACAGATTCTACATCATTCACTGCAATGGGACTGATTCCCATAAACAGATCCTACATCATTCACTGCAATGGGACTGATTCCCTGAAACAGATTCTACATCATTCACTGCAATGGGACTGATTCCCATAAACAGATCCTACATCATTCACTGCAATGGGACTGATTCCCTGAAACAGATTCTACATCATTCACTGCAATGGGACTGATTCCCATAAACAGATCCTACATCATTCACTGCAATGGGACTGATTCCCTGAAACAGATTCTACATCATTCACTGCAATGGGACTGATTCCCTCTAACAGATCCTACATCATTCACTGCAATGGGACTGATTCCCTCTAACAGATCCTACATCAATCACTGCAATTAGACTGATTCCCTGAAACAGATCCTACATCATTCACTGCAATGGGACTGATTCCCTGAAACAGATCCTACATCATTCACTGCAATGGGACTGATTTCTCTAACAGATCCTACATCATTCACTGCAATGGGACTGATTCCCTGAAACAGATTCTACATCATTCACTGCAATGGGACTGATTCCCATAAACAGATCCTACATCATTCACTGCAATGGGACTGATTCCCTGAAACAGATCCTACATCAATCACTGCAATGGGACTGATTCCCATAAACAGATCCTACATCATTCACTGCAATGGGACTGATTCCCTGAAACAGATCCTACATCATTCACTGCAATGGGACTGATTCCCTGAAACAGATCCTACATCATTCACTGCAATGGGACTGATTCCCTCTAACAGATCCTACATCATTCACTGCAATGGGACTGATTCCCTGAAACAGATTCTACATCATTCACTGCAATGGGACTGATTCACTGAAACAGATCCTACATCATTCACTGCAATGGGACTGATTCCCATAAACAGATCCTACATCATTCACTGCAATGGGACTGATTCCCTGAAACAGATCCTACATCATTCACTGCAATAGGACTGATTCCCTGAAACAGATCCTACATCAATCACTGCAATGGGACTGATTCCCTGAAACAGATCCTACATCATTCACTGCAATGGGACTGATTCCCTGAAACAGATCCTACATCATTCACTGCAATGGGACTGATTCCCATAAACAGATCCTACATCAATCACTGCAATGGGACTGATTCCCTGAAACAGATCCTACATCAATCACTGCAATGGGACTGATTTCTCTAACAGATCCTACATCATTCACTGCAATGGGACTGATTCCCTGAAACAGATCCTACATCATTCACTGCAATGGGACTGATTCCTCCAGCCTTTACTGCAGTGGCCTGTGATGCTGTTGGCTTGGAGATTTCATTCATGTTTCTCCCCCATCCTCACCCTCCCCTGTTCCTCTATTCAGTAGAAAACACATGAGTGGGTGGGCTGTTCTCTCCCCTATCAATCAGGGGCTGAGATGCATTAGAGCCCCAGTCGGGAGCAGCAGAGGGAGAGGAGCAGAGGGGTTCTGGGGAGGATTGTATAAGTCAGAGAAGACCCCCTTGGATGTTTCTGAGAATTATCTTTCCCTGTAAGATGAAAGCTGGACACCTGTGAGTCGCATACATTTCCCAGCATCCTCTGTGGGAAGAATCTCTGCCTCCTGCTCTGGATAATCCAACATCTGAAAAAGAAGAGAGAAAATCTCACCTGCCCAGGTAAATGCCCCTTCTATCTGCCCCTCTCTATTTCCCCTTTTCTTTTCATGGATAAGAGGGTCTCGTGCTGTAGTCACTGGTGGGGGCAGTGATGGTGGATGGAGTGAATGAGATGCTGCTGGAATATATTCGCTTGTGCTGGGGGGGGGTACACTAATCTGCTGTTGGTGAATGGATCAGCCTTTATTTACTGATAACAGGTCCTGTCCCTGTCAGTGTGAATGAAGCAACATTTCCTTCACTGGGCAGAATTACTGGGGGTCTACCTCACCCTCTGATTCAGCTTTAGCCTTCCTCTGTCTTTTGTTTTTAAAGGGGGCACAATTAATTGAACATCATTCTTTCCTTCTATCAATCACCCATTTCCCAACCTGTCCTGTTGCCCCTGCACAGACCTGTCCTATTCCCTTCCCCTGCCTCCCTTGCACAAACCTGTCCTGTCTCCTATATAAAAGGCAGCCATATACACATCAATAAATGGGGGGCTGTCCAATAATGGGACAAAAAATGATATTTATTAGGCTGGTTTGAACAAAGACCACATCTGCTCATGATGTGGTTGTCTCCCCATTTACTGTTGTGATCAGATTATTTAGCCCGCGGGATCACAATCACGTCACCCCAATATCTTCTCCCTTAACGAGGTTACATATGGGAAAGATCATCTGGTCTGCAAACTCCCCAAATAAGAGGATATATGAATATATGGCCATCTTAACTCAGCTATGAATGATCAGCATTACATTCCCAGCCTGTATGTAATACATCAGTTATATGCTAAACAGTATATTCCCCTACTGCATGTAATAACAACTCAGTTATGCGCCCAACATTATATTCCCCTCCTGTATGTAATAACAACCCAGTCATGCGCCTGACATTATAGTCCCCTCATGTATGTAATAACAAGCCAGTTATGTGCCCGACATTATATTCCTCTCTTGTATGTAATAACAAGCCAGTTATGTGCCCGACATTATATTACCCTCCTGTATGTAATAACAACCCAGTTATGTGCCCAACATTATTTTCACATCCTGTATGTAATAACAACCCAGTCATGTGCCCGACATTAAATTCCCCTCATGTATGTAATAACAACCCAGTTATGTGCCCAACATTATTTTCACATCCTGTATGTAATAACAAGCCAGTTATGTGCCCGACATTATATTCCTCTCTTGTATGTAATAACAACCCAGTTATGTGCCCGACATTATATTACCCTCCTGTATGTAATAACAACCCAGTCATGCGCCTGACATTAAAGTCCCCTCATGTATGTAATAACAACCCAGTTATGTGCCCAACATTATTTTCACATCCTGTATGTAATAACAACCCAGTCATGTGCCCGACATTATATTCCCCTCATGTATGTAATAACAACCTAGTTATGTGCTCAACATTATTTTCACATCCTGTATGTAATAACAACCGAGTTATATGCCCAACATTATATTGCCCTCTTGTATGTAATAACAACCAAGTCATGCATCCGACATTATATTTTGCTATTGTATGCAATAACAACCCAGTTATGTGCCCGACATTATATTCCCCATTCCCCTCTTGTATGTAATAATAACCCAGTTATGCTCCCAACATTATATTCCCCTCCTGTGTAATAACAACCCAGTCATGCACCCGACATTATGTTCCCCTCATGTATGTAATAACAACACAGTTCTGTGCCCAGCATTATTTTCACATCCTGTATGTAATAACAACCGAGTTATGAGCCCGACATTATATTCCCCTCCTGTATGTAATAACAACCCAGTTATGTGCCCGACATTATATTCCCCTCCTTTATGTAATAACAACCCAGTTATGCACCCAACATTATATTCTCCTCTTGTATGTAATAACAACACAGTCATGCGCTGATATTATATTCCCCTCCTATATGTAATAACAAACCAGTCATGCGCCCCACATTATATTCCTCTCCTGTGTGTAATAACAACCCAGTTATGTGCCCGATATTATATTCCTCTCCTGTGTGTAATAACAACCCAGTTATGTGCCGACATTATATTCTCCTCCTGTATGTAATAAAAAACCAGTCATGCGCCCCACATTATATTCCTCTCCTGTGTGTAATAACAACCCAGTTATGTGCCCGATATATTCCTCTCCTGTGTGTAATAACAACCCAGTTATGTGCCCGACATTATATTCCCCTCCTGTATGTAATAACAAACCAGTCATGTGCCCGACATTATATTCCTCTTCTGTGTGTAATAACAACCCTGTCATGTGCCCGACATTATATTCCTCTCTTGTATGTAATAACAATCCAGTTATGTTCCCGACATTATATTCCCCTCCTGTATGTAACAACCCAGTGATGTGCCCGGCATTATAGTCCCCTCATGTATGTAATAACAACCCAGTTATGTGCCCAACATTATTGTCACATCCTGTATGTAATAAAAACCCAGTTATGTGCCTGACATTATATTCCCCTCCTGTATGTGATAACAACCCAGTTATGAGCCCGACATTATGTTCCCTGGCACTGCAACTATTGGTGTTGTAAATTCTCTTTGTATTTCCCTAGTGACACCTAGTGAGTAAGTGTACAAGAAAAACATGGCTGCCATCAGTGTCATTATTACACAAACACTGGCCTAACCCTTATATGGGTTTTGAGTCAACCGTTTGTTAAGGGCCTTCTTTCCCCATTTCTTGTGGGGGGGGTTTCCCTTTTTTGGCCTTACTCTCCCTCATCCTCCCTCTTCTCTCCCCTTCTGTATGTCTCCTCTCCCCTATTTGTCTCTTTACTCCCTAACCCCCTTTCCCTTCATCCCCTCTCCTTTCCTTTTCTCCCCCAACTATTTCGCCTTACTCTCCCCCATCCTCCCTCTTCTCTCCCCTTCTATATTTCTCCTCTCCCCCATTTGTCTCTCTACTCCCTAACCCCCTTTCCCTTCTCTCCTTCTGTCTCTCATCCCCTCTCCTTTCCTTTTCTCCCCCAACTGTTTGGCCTTACTCTCCCCCATCCTCCCTCTTCTCTCCCCTTCTATATTTCTCCTCTCCCCCATTTGTCTCTCTACTCCCTAACCCCCTTTCCCTTCTCTCCTTCTGTCTCTCATCCCCTCTCCTTTCCTTTTCTCCCCCAACTGTTTGGCCTTACTCTCCCCCATCCTTCCTCTTCTCTCCCCTTCTATATTTCTCCTCTCCCCCATTTGTCTCTCTACTCCCTAAACCCCTTTCCCTTCTCTCCTTCTGTCTCTCATCCCCTCTCCTTTCCTTTTTCCCCCCAACGGTTTGGCCTTACTCTCCCTCATCCTCCCTCTTCTCTCCCCTTCTATATTTCTCCTCTCCCCCATTTGTCTCTCTACTCCCTAACCCCATTTCCCTTCTCTCCTTCTGTCTCTCATCCCCTCTCCTCTCCTTTTCTCCCCCAACTGTTTGGCCTTACTCTCCCCCATCCTCCCTCTTCTCTCCCCTTCTATATTTCTCCTCTCCCCCATTTGTCTCTCTACTCCCTAACCCCCTTTCCCTTCTCTCCTTCTGTCTCTCATCCCCTCTCCTTTCCTTTTCTCCCCCAACTGTTTGGCCTTCCTCTCCCCCATCCTCCCTAGGAACAACATGTTACATGTGAGGGATCACTGCTCTAAAGGGATACTGTCATTGGAAAACATGGTTTTTGCTCAAAATCCATCAGTCAATAGTGCTATTCCAGCAGAAATCCATTTTTCAAAAGAGCAAACAGATTTTTTTATATTCAATTTTGAAATCTGACATGGAGCTAGACATATTATCAATTTCCCAGCTGCCCCTGGTCATGTGACTTGTGCCTGCACAATTGACTGCTGTTCTTAGATCTACCAGGCAGCTGTTATCTTGTGTTAGGGAGCTGCTATCTGGTTACCTTCCCATTGTTCTTTTGTTTGGCTGCTGGAGGGAAAGGGAGGGGGTTATATCAGTCCAACTTGCAGTACAGCAGTAAAGAGTGACTGAAGTTTATCAGAGCACAAGTCACATGACCAGGGGCAGCTGGGAAATTGACAAAATGTCTAGCCCCATGTCAGATTCAAAATTGAATATAAAAAAAATCTGTTTGCTCTTTTGAGAAATGGATTTCAGTGCAGAATTCTGCTGGAGCAGCACTATTAACTGATTCATTTTGAATTTTTTTTTTTTCCCATGACAGTATCCCTTTAAAGAAACTGATCAGCAATAGAGCTGGAAACACAACTAGTGTTCATTTCGTTTTACCCCCCGGCATATGGCAAGAAAGTTTGGTGCCAAGTGGGTTAGAATTTAAAGCTTCTCCCTGAGACATAAGTCATTGTTTCCTTTTGGTCTTCTACTCAAAGCTGTCTGAAGTCTCATCATAGAAGTGCTATAAGTCTCAGCACTAATTAGTTAGTAATTGGGATGTTTTACAGCCGCTAATTAGTTTCAGGTGTAAAACTGTAAAAATAAGTATATTTAGTGTTGTGGAAGCAAAATGGTTTTGCTGGGAGATGTAGTTGATTGCACAATTTGTGCCATTTCTCCAAGTATCCGCCAGTGTTCCCTGAATAATAACAACAAGGTTTCAACTGGGAAATGATTGTGTTGGGTCATTCACAGTCTTTATACCCAGGCCCGGATTTGTGGAAAGGCCACCAAGGCCCGTGCAAGTAGCCTGCCAGCTACTGATTGTGTGACACATGCAAATCCCAGGAATTTAGGAGCAGCCCCTCCTGACATGGGAAGAGAAATCTGCTCATAGGGATGAGTCACGGCTCCCACTTGGGAAGTGTAGGCAGGAGCCCAATGCAGCGTCTGTGCACACACAATGGCTCTCATTTCCCTTATTATTCTCTCTTTATGGGCCCGGGGCCCATCTGCAATCTCCAGACCTGACAGAGGGCCACTAACAGAACAGTAGGGGCCATGGGGAGATTTGTCACCTGCAATAAATTTGCACAACTGCAACAAGTCTCCTGAAAATGCTTCTCCACCAGCAATAATGGAAATAGCTGGTGGTAAAACCTATGCATCATGATTTCAGTTATTGCCAGTGGAGAAACATTTT
Source organism: Xenopus laevis (assembly GCF_017654675.1). NCBI lineage: Eukaryota > Metazoa > Chordata > Amphibia > Anura > Pipidae > Xenopus > Xenopus laevis. The sequence goes on from NC_054377.1 coordinate 155,530, forward strand.
CGGGAGAATTGTTGTCCACACTAGTAACAAATCTGCCCGTTAGCCATCACTAGGGTTGCCACCTTTTTCAGAAAAAAATACCGGCCATCCTATATATTTAGTATTTTTCCCTATTAATAACATTGGGATCAACCATAATTTTTACCGGCCCTCAGTCCGGACCTGGTCAGGACACACACAGATTTGAGGAGATTAGTCGCCCAGTGACAAATCTCCTCTTCTTCAGGGCGACTAATCTCCCCGAACTGCCTCTCCTGCCTTCCCACCGGCTAAAATATAAATTGGGACGAGGTGGCCCAATTCCCCTGTAAATAGGTTTTCCCCATTAAGGCAAAACGGAGGGTGGAAGCCCCTGTAAAACATTGACTCTCCTCTAATAGGATTAGGGCTTTCCACTTGTGTCTTCTTTCTTTCTTCTAGCATTTCTTTACTTTTTATATATCACTTTGCCTCTTCCAGTTTTCTTTTTATCTCCCATTTTTCCCTTTCTCTTGTGACTCCAAATGACTGAAAAAGCCCTAACCTTGCCACTGGTACCATAAACCTTTTTACATGCAGAAATAATCCCATCATCTCCTGTCACAGTTTACTTCTTTTATACGGCAGCCAATAAGAGTGAGCAGCACATGCTCAACAAGAACTACAGGTGCTCATGCAGTCCAATCCCACCACTCTTTCAGGGGACAAGGCATGAGAAGATCGTATTGTTGCTGCCTATGTAAAGAGTTTTATGGCACAAGGTTAGGGCTTGTTTTTATTAAATACGGGCTCCAGGTATTCTCAACCTCCCTCTTTCGAGGCCTAGCTAACAAAATACAAATTGATAAAGACTGTGCCTACCAAGCCTTCAGGAGACAGATTGGTGTCTGATGGTGGCCAAGGTGAGGAAGTTGTCAGGGTCCGTGCCCTCATGAAGGAGTATCAGTATGACAGGTAATCCCTGGTTTTGGAGAGGGACTACGGGAAGACCACTCATCTGACCCTTTCCAAAACTACAGGCAAGTGTTTTCCCGCAAGTCCATACATGGCTTGCAAAATGAGGCTGGGGTGCTAGAGACTTCACTCCTTGGTATTCTCAGGGTTGTTAAGAACTACTATGCTGAATTTCTGAAGGGGCCTGGGAACTGCAATTCCCAACATCCCCAGATCAGTGCTGTTGATTATGGTAGTGCTGAATCTCCAATCACAGGGAGCCTGAAGACCTCCTATCAAGATGCACTCCTGGAGGGATGGGAAAAGGGAAAAAGTTATTATAGGAAAACTTTACTGCCCCACAGAGTTTTACGAAAAAAGTCACACTTATAGTGTAGCAGTAACTTCATTCCCAAAGGAAGGTTCCATCATGACCATGTGAACAATGGAGGCTGGGATGGACAAGTACTGGTAAAGTGGGATGGATAAGTACTGGTAAACTGGGATGGACAAGTACTGGTAAAGTGGGATGGACAAGAGCAGGGAGAATGGAATGTATAAAGCCAGAGTCCCCAACCAGTGAGCCACATTCAAGTGTAAAATAAGTTGGAGAGCAACACAAGCAGGTAAAAACCTTGAGAGTTCCAGTTATGGGCTGTGATTGGTTATTTGGTAGCTCCTACGTGGACTGACAGCCTACAGGAGATTCTGTTTGGCACTACACCTGGTTTTTATGCCACCTGAACTTGCCACCAAACCCAAAATTCCAATATAAGCATCTGTGTTGGGGCCACTGGAAGCAACATCCAAGGGGTTGGTGAGCAACATGTTGCTGGGGAGCTACTGGTTTGGGATCACTGGTATAAGGCATAGGAGGATGGATAAGAGCTGAGAGGCTGTAGTAGATAAGGACTGGGGGCTGGAGTGGACAAGGGTTGGATTGGGCATGGGGAGGAGGGCAGAATTTGGTTACACATTACATTATGTTACAGTCTCTGAGGTCCTTTCCACCCACAACTTTTCCCCCCACGCAGCAGACTGCCACATGCACTGAATTCAGATCAAGCGTCTGACTCACCGCACTGACAGTTTCAGCCTTGCGCACACACACGTCTTTCATCCCATTCCCGGCAGCCCACTTAGTCATCAGTGCAGTGCGGGCAATGCCGGCTGCGAGCCCCAGGCAACCCGGCCGGCCACGTAAAAGAACGCGAGTGCGTGAGCAAAGAGGGAAGATTTTTCATTGTTGGATTAGGGGTAGGTTTCTTATTATGTACGTGCCTGGTGCCCCCAAGCTTTGCTCCCCTTTGCCCAGCCCTAGTTCCAGTCCTGCGTCAGTGCCAAACTGCTGGGGGTGCAGTAGTGTCGGGCAATGCCAGCCAGGCACCCCATGAACCCGGCTGCACCCTTGCCCTACTGTTCCCATCATGCTCTAAGCTTATAAATAAAATAATGTGCCCCAATATGGACCCCTCCTGCGCCTGGGTAGGCCAGCCAATGTATGGGCAGGGATGGTGCTTAAACAGGGCCTAACTATTTAGTTGCATGGGGCTTTCTGGTGGTTACCGTGTGAGTGAGTGTGTATTTCTATTAGGGTTGTGGGTACGATGTTCATAAATCACTGCTGGTTCTGATACCTGAATAATGGATTTTCATGTTCTCTTATTGGATTGGCTGGTGATGTTATACTGAACCTCGTTTCCTTGTTCTTTGCCAGGTCCATCCATGACAGAGGTTATCCAGACAATATGGGTTCCATGGATGTGGCAGATGAACAGCCGAACCAGCCGATTGAATGGGACCAGCCTCATAATGCAGAGAGGAATTCCCAGTATAGCTGGGCTGCATTATGGAATATTCTGACCATTGGGGGCAGCATTTGTCTCCTTATTCTCTCCCAGATACTGGTGAGTCTGCTGAACAATTGCATCAAAGCAAAGCTTGCTCCTGACTTATACAGTCTGGTTATACTAAGCACAATTCAGCAGGAACAGCCCCAACGTTTGCTCATAGTCTGTACAGAGAGATCCCATAAAACTATGGCACATAGGTATTCCCTGTACTAAGCACAATTCAGCAGGAACAGTCCCTAAGTTTGCTCATAGTCTGTACAGAGAGATCCCATAAAACTATATCAGTATAGGTATTCCTCTGTACTAAGCACAATTCAGCAGGAACAGCCCCAACGTTTGCTCATAGTCTGTACAGAGAGATCCCATAAAACTATGGCAGCATAGGTATTCCCTGTACTAAGCACAATTCAGCAGGAACAGTCCCTAAATTTGCTCATAGTCTGTACAGAGAGATCCCATAAAACTATGGCAGCATAGGTATTCCTCTGTACTAAGCACAATTCAGCAGGAACAGCCCCAACGTTTGCTCATAGTCTGTACAGAGAGATCCCATAAAACTATGGCAGCATAGGTATTCCTCTGTACTAAGCACAATTCAGCAGGAACAGTCCCTAAGTTTGTTCATAGTCTGTACAGAGAGATCCCATAAAACTATGGCAGCATAAGTATTCCCTGTACTAAGCACAATTCAGCAGGAACAGTCCCTAAGTTTGGTCATAGTCTGTACAGAGAGATCCCATAAAACTATGGTACATAGGTATTCCCTGTACTAAGCACAATTCAGCAGGAACAGTCCCTAAGTTTGCTCATAGTCTGTACAGAGAGATCCCATAAAACTATGGCAGCATAGGTATTCCCTGTACTAAGCACAATTCAGCAGGAACAGTCCCCTAAGTTTGCTCATAGTCTGTACAGAGAGATCCCATAAAACTATGGCAGCATAGGTATTCCCTGTACTAAGCACAATTCAGCAGGAACAGTCCCCTAAGTTTGTTCATAGTCTGTACAGAGAGATCCCATAAAACTATGGTACATAGGTATTCCCTGTACTAAGCACAATTCAGCCGGAACAGTCCCTAAGTTTGCTCATAGTCTGTACAGAGAGATCCCATAAAACTATGGCAGCATAGATATTCCTCTGTACTAAGCACAATTCAGCAGGAACAGTCCCTAAGTTTGCTCATAGTCTGTACAGAGAGATCCCATAAAACTATGGTACATAGGTATTCCCTGTACTAAGCACAATTCAGCAGGAACAGTCCCCTAAGTTTGCTCATAGTCTGTACAGAGAGATCCCATAAAACTATGGCAGCATAGGTATTCCCTGTACTAAGCACAATTCAGCAGGAACAGTCCCCTAAGTTTGTTCATAGTCTGTACAGAGAGATCCCATAAAACTATGGTACATAGGTATTCCCTGTACTAAGCACAATTCAGCCGGAACAGTCCCTAAGTTTGCTCATAGTCTGTACAGAGAGATCCCATAAAACTATGGCAGCATAGATATTCCTCTGTACTAAGCACAATTCAGCAGGAACAGTCCCTAAGTTTGCTCATAGTCTGTACAGAGAGATCCCATAAAACTATGGTACATAGGTATTCCCTGTACTAAGCACAATTCAGCAGGAACAGCCCCAACGTTTGCTCATAGTCTGTACAGAGAGATCCCATAAAACTATGGCAGCATAGGTATTCCCTGTACTATGCACAATTCAGCAGGAACTGTCCCTAAGTTTGCTCATAGTCTGTACAGAGAGATCCCATAAAACTATGGCAGCATAGGTATTCCTCTGTACTAAGCACAATTCAGCAGGAACAGTCCCTAAGTTTGTTCATAGTCTGTACAGAGAGATCCCATAAAACTATGGCAGCATAAGTATTCCCTGTACTAAGCACAATTCAGCAGGAACAGTCCCTAAGTTTGGTCATAGTCTGTACAGAGAGATCCCATAAAACTATGGTACATAGGTATTCCCTGTACTAAGCACAATTCAGCAGGAACAGTCCCTAAGTTTGCTCATAGTCTGTACAGAGAGATCCCATAAAACTATGGCAGCATAGATATTCCTCTGTACTAAGCACAATTCAGCAGGAACAGTCCCTAAGTTTGCTCATAGTCTGTACAGAGAGATCCCATAAAACTATGGTACATAGGTATTCCCTGTACTAAGCACAATTCAGCAGGAACAGCCCCAACGTTTGCTCATAGTCTGTACAGAGAGATCCCATAAAACTATGGCAGCATAGGTATTCCCTGTACTATGCACAATTCAGCAGGAACTGTCCCTAAGTTTGCTCATAGTCTGTACAGAGAGATCCCATAAAACTATGGCAGCATAGGTATTCCCTGTACTAAGCACAATTCAGCAGGAACAGTACCTAAGTTTGCTCATAGTCTGTACAGAGAGATCCCATAAAACTATGGCAGCATTGGTATTCCCTGTACTAAGCACAATTCAGCAGGAACAGTCCCCTAAGTTTGCTCATAGTCTGTACAGAGAGATCCCATAAAACTATGGCAGCATAGGTATTCCCTGTACTAAGCACAATTCAGCAGGAACAGTCCCCTAAGTTTGCTCATAGTCTGTACAGAGAGATCCCATAAAACTATGGTACATAGGTATTCCCTGTACTAAGCACAATTCAGCAGGAACAGCCCCTAAGTTTGTTCATAGTCTGTACAGAGAGATCCCATAAAACTATGGCAGCATAGGTATTCCCTGTACTAAGCACAATTCAGCAGGAACAGCCCCTAAGTTTGCTCATAGTCTTTACAGAGAGATCCCATAAAACTATGGCAGCATAGGTATTCCCTGTACTAAGCACAATTCAGCAGGAACAGCCCCTAAGTTTGCTCATAGTCTGTACAGAGAGATCCCATAAAACTATGGCACATAGGTATGACCTGTACTAAGCACAATTCAGCAGGAACAGTCCCCTAAGTTTGCTCATAGTCTGTACAGAGAGATCCCATAAAACTATGGCAGCATAGGTATTCCTCTGTACTAAGCACAATTCAGCAGGAACAGTCCCTAAGTTTGCTCATAGTCTGTACAGAGAGATCCCATAAAACTATGGCACATAGGTATTCCCTGTACTAAGCACAATTCAGCAGGAACAGTCCCTAAGTTTGTACAGAGAGATCCCATACTAAGGCAGTATATCACAGCAGGGGGATTGGCTTGGCAGAATGATGGGCATGACAGCTACACATTGGCACATTACTGAACCAGACTTTGGTGTTTCTTTGTGGCAGGACCTGAAGGCTTGGCAGAATGGATTCTGGCGACTGGAGGTTTCGGGGTTCTTGCTGCTCATTTTGTGTGTTCTGACTCTGGCTGGAACTGCAGTAAGTAAATTAATTGCAGGGAGTGATGGGGGAATAAGAAATGTGGTGCTCTTATATGGGCACATACATGTATATATGCACAAGCTGGTTGCCAGGCTTTCTGGTTGCCGCAGCTCTGAGCCATGGAAACTCAAGTGGCCGTGTTGGCAAATGTGTATAGTCAGTAGCCACCTGGCCCAGTGGTCAGTTCTTTCATCCAAAAGTGTCAATAGGAAGTTGCTGAACTGTATGAATTACTGGCACATATGTGGCATGAGTTAGGTTCAGCAGAATGAACACTTGGGCTAATTAAGGCTGGCATAATACAGACTGGCAAAAGATGCCCAGGGCTTTTGTGCTCATTCACAACTAAACTCAATGCAACATTTCTGAACACAAGCAAAATGGCCCAAGTTCTGATCCACTTACATTCAGGCCCATGAACCCTGCAGAAAATGTATCAGTTCAGTTGTTTTGGGCAGACTGGCATCTCCTGTGATTGGCACAGCCTGAGAGAATTGGTGGGAGCATCTCTGCCCCCTGCTGGTGTTTCCTATGTTTTCTAGAAGGAAAGAGACAGATCCAGAGTCTGCTCCATCTGCTTCCCCTGATGTTACAGTGTGTGTAGCCCAGATCTCACATGAACACACACAATGGCAAATAGTCACACAAAAATCACCCACAGTCATATGCTCACACATGTAGAGATACACAGAGACACACACACAGACAAACACTGACACACACACAGTCACACACACAGACAAACACTGACACACACACAGTCACACACACAGACAAACACTGACACACACACACAGTCACAGACACACACACAGACACAAACACAGACAAACATACAGACACACACACACTTGATAAGGATAGATATTTCATGTGTTAATGTACAAGCTTGAGTGCTAATGTACAAGTGTGAGTGTTAATGTACAAGTGTGAGTGTTAATGTACAAGTGTGAGTGTTAATGTACAAGTGTGAGTGCTAATGTACAAGTGTTAATGTATAAGTGTGAGTGTTAATGTACAAGTGTGAGTGCTAATGTACAAGTGTGAGTGTTAATGTACAAGTCTGAGTGTTAATGTACAAGTGTGAGTGTTAATGTATAAGTGTGAGTGTTAATGTACAAGCCTGAGTGCTAATGTACAAGTGTGAGTGTTAATGTACAAGTGTGAGTGTTAATGTACAAGTGTGAGTGCTAATGTACAAATGTGAGTGTTAATGTACAAGTGTGAGTGTTAATGTACAAGCCTGAGTGCTAATGTACAAGTGTGAGTGTTAATGTACAAGTGTGAGTGTTAATGTACAAGTGTGAGTGTTAATGTACAAGCTTGAGTGCTAATGTACAAATGTGAGTGTTAATGTACAAGTGTGAGTGTTAATGTACAAGCCTGAGTGCTAATGTACAAGTGTGAGTGTTAATGTACAAGTGTGAGTGTTAATGTACAAGTGTGAGTGCTAATGTACAAATGTGAGTGTTAATGTACAAGTGTGAGTGTTAATGTACAAGCCTGAGTGCTAATGTACAAGTGTGAGTGTTAATGTACAAGTGTGAGTGTTAATGTACAAGTGTGAGTGTTAATGTACAAGCTTGAATGCTAATGTACAAGTGTGAGTGTCAATGTACAAGTGTGAGTGTTAATGTACAAGTGTGAGTGCTAATGTACAAGTGTTAATGTATAAGTGTGAGTGTTAATGTACAAGTGTGAGTGCTAATGTACAAGTGTGAGTGTTAATGTACAAGTCTGAGTGTTAATGTACAAGCCTGAGTGTTAATGTACAAGTGTGAGTGTTAATGTACAAGTGTGAGTGTTAATGTACAAGTGTGAGTGTTAATGTACAAGTCTGAGTGTTAATGTACAAGCCTGAGTGTTAATGTACAAGTGTGAGTGTTAATGTACAAGTGTGAGTGTTAATGTACAAGTGTGAGTGTTAATGTACAAGCGTGAGTGTTAATGTACAAGCGTGAGTGTTAATGTACAAGCCAGAGTGTTAATGTACAAGCGTGAGTGTTAATGTACAAGTTTGAGTGTTAATGTACAAGTGTGAGTGTTAATGTACAAGTGTGAGTGTTAATGTACAAGCCTGAGTGCTAATGTACAAGTGTGAGTGTTAATGTACAAGTGTGAGTGTTAATGTACAAGTGTGAGTGCTAATGTACAAATGTGAGTGTTAATGTACAAGTGTGAGTGTTAATGTACAAGCCTGAGTGCTAATGTACAAGTGTGAGTGTTAATGTACAAGTGTGAGTGTTAATGTACAAGTGTGAGTGTTAATGTACAAGCTTGAATGCTAATGTACAAGTGTGAGTGTCAATGTACAAGTGTGAGTGTTAATGTACAAGTGTGAGTGCTAATGTACAAGTGTTAATGTATAAGTGTGAGTGTTAATGTACAAGTGTGAGTGCTAATGTACAAGTGTGAGTGTTAATGTACAAGTCTGAGTGTTAATGTACAAGCCTGAGTGTTAATGTACAAGTGTGAGTGTTAATGTACAAGTGTGAGTGTTAATGTACAAGTGTGAGTGTTAATGTACAAGTCTGAGTGTTAATGTACAAGCCTGAGTGTTAATGTACAAGTGTGAGTGTTAATGTACAAGTGTGAGTGTTAATGTACAAGTGTGAGTGTTAATGTACAAGCGTGAGTGTTAATGTACAAGCGTGAGTGTTAATGTACAAGCCAGAGTGTTAATGTACAAGCGTGAGTGTTAATGTACAAGTTTGAGTGTTAATGTACAAGTGTGAGTGTTAATGTACAAGTGTGAGTGTTAATGTACAAGCCTGAGTGTTAATGTACAAGTCTGAGTGTTAATGTACAAGTGTAAGTGTTAATGTACAAGTGTGAGTGTTAATGTACAAGTGTGAGTGTTAATGTACAAGTGTGAGTGTTAATGTACAAGTCTGAGTGTTAATGTACAAGTCTGAGTGTTAATGTACAAGTGTGAGTGTTAATGTACAAGCCTGAGTGTTAATGTACAAGTCTGAGTGTTAATGTACAAGTGTAAGTGTTAATGTACAAGTCTGAGAGGTTAAATTAATATTAATTTCTGTACATCATTACCAAATCCAGCACTTTCTGTTTATAAACAACAATAATAATAATAATATATAAAACATAGGGAAGTGGTTCCTTGTGTAAATTCTGCATACGTCCCCCATGATGTTGTTACACGGCTCCTGCTCCCCTTATTCATGTTTTAACCAGTGATGAACATCACAATGGGGGGCAACAATCTGGACACCCTGCTTGTTTGGGCCCCACAAAGACACACACAATGGCACGTGGGGGATAGAGTTAGTGTATGATGTGAATAGTGTGTGGGTCTCTGTACAGATCCAATAGAGCCATTCAGTGTGGGGGTTAGTGTTGGGGTGTGTTTGTGAAGAGCCCCCCCTCTGTGAATGGGAATCTTCACCTCAATTTCATTGCAGGTCTGGTACCTCAGAGCCAGTGCAGAACCAGTCATTTCTGAAGATCGACGCCAGTCAGTGAGTCGCCAGCCCTCCTTCACCTACTCCCAATGGGCCGATGATAAGAACGAAGAATTCCTAGATCTTGATCCCGTGCCAGACACCCCAGTGTTTGATTGTCTAATGGACATTAGGGGGGACATGGACCCAGGGACTCTGACTGTCAAACCTGTGGGTCTTCAGGAAAGGTAACGCTGGAACAACAACAGCAGCAAGAGGGACAATGAGTCGATATAAGGGACAATGAGTCTATATCAGGGGCAATGAGTCGATATAAGGGACAATGAGTCTATATCAGGGACAATGAGTTGATATAAGGGGCAATGAGTCGATATAAGGGACAATGAGTCTATATAAGGGACAATCAGTCGATATAAGGGACAATCAGTCGATATAAGGGACAACGAGTCTAAATAAGGGGCAGTGAGTCTATATAAGGGACAACAAGTATATATAAGGGGACAATGAGTCTATATAAGGGGCAATGAGTCTATATAAGGGACAATGAATCTATATCAGGGGCAATGAGTCTATATAAGGGACAATGAATCTATATCAGGGGCAATGAGTCTATATAAGGGACAATGAGTCTATATAAGGGACAACCAGTATATATAAGGGACAATGAGTCTATATAAGGGGTAATGAGTCTATATCAGGGACAAGGAGTCTATAAAAGGGGCAATGAGTCTATATAAGGGACAATGAGTCTATATAAGGGACAATAAGTTGATATAAGGGACAATGAGTCTATATCAGGGACAATGAGTCTATATAAGGGGCAATGAGTCTATTTAAGGGACATGAGTCTATATAAGGGGCAATGAGTCTATATAAGGGGCAGTGAGTCTATATCAGGGACAATGAGTCTGTAAAAGGGGCAATGAGTCTATATAAGGGACAATGAGTTGATATAAGGGACAATGAGTCTATATAAGGGGCAATGAGTCTATATAAGGGACAATGAGTCTATATAGGGGGCAATGAGTCTATATAAGGGGCAATGAGTCTATATAAGGGGCAATGAGTCTATATAAGGGGACAATGAGTCTATATAAGGGGCAATGAGTCTATATAAGGGGCAATGAGTCTATATAAGGGGCAATGAGTCTATATAAGGGACAATGAGTATATATAAGGGGCATTGAGTATATATAAGGGGACAATGAGTCTATATAAGGGGCAATAAGCCTAAGTAAGGGACAATGAATCTATATAAGGGGCAATGAGTATATAAAAGGGGCAGTGAGTCTATATAAGGGACAATTTGTAGCAGGTTATGGACTATGTTATTCACTAGTGTCAAGGAGCAGTTTTACTCTCCTACAAGATCATCTCAATTCTGGTCTTAATGTTTATTGGGTGGGTTTTTTGATGCCCCTCAGACAATGTTCTCCACTTTCCTTTATGGCAGAAGCACCTCTGTGGCTTTCCTCTCGTATCTTATAGGCCCACGGGCACAAATGATACAAATACAGCATCTGAGGATGTTCTGTGCACACGCGTGTGACATGTGTGTGACCCCCACAGCAGACAAACACACCCACAAGAACAGGGTTGGCTGAAATCATTGATTGGTCGGCTTGGGGCCCTTGATCAAATTGCAGATTTAGTTGAAATAAGTAACAAAGCCATTTCATTGGCTGACGTTGTATCTGGTTTCTGAAATACATTGGGCCACACAAACAGTGTAACTCATATAACAAATTGACACAACCTGGTGGCTGGCTTTCTTGTTCCATGCCAGCACCTATATCTCCTCCTCCTCTCCTTATTTATTTTGCAGAAGGGGATCCAATGTATCCCTGACCTTAGACATGTGCACCCCAGGGTGTTTGGAACCTTTTGGGCACATCATGTCTCCCAGGGAACAGTGCGCCCGGGAATATCTCCAGATGGCCAGTAACACCCTGACGGAGGAGGAGCTGCACCAACGAGCCCTCGACTCATTCGCTCTACAGAAGGAATTCTTTGTGAGCCCCCCATCTTCTCTTCATTGCTTCTGTCCAACCTGTATAGTCTTATTTATCTGTATGCCTTTAAATAGGTGACCCCTAGATTAAAATGACTCCCCATGATATGGTGATATTCTTTTGTGGGTTCTGTCCCACCCACCTCATACCTGTCCTTATAAAGCCCATGTTCAACAGTCACATTACTGAGTGTGTCTTCTTTTTGTCTTCAGCCCCGTCTCTTCTGCCCCTTGCCTAGAGTCAGTGCTGCCCTTCCCTCTCATTTATTGTGATTCCCCTTTACATGAATCCTCGGTGAGGAAGAGCAGAATAATAGAACCCCCAAAACCCCGCACACCACACCCCCTTATTATCCTACTGTCACACACTAACATGGGGGCTATTTGCTTTCTCAGGAAATCCCAATGAACTTTGTGGACCCCAAAGAATATGAGATTCTGGGCTTGGTACGGAAGAACAGGTACAAGACAATACTCCCAAGTAAGTAACAAGTCAGTATGCCGGGGGTACAATGGCAGGAGGGCAGCAGCATTGGTTCTGGTTGGACCGCAGAGTTAGAGGAACATTATCATGGAGCTCCACATACTGAATACTTGGGAGGCAAAAGCAACATGACATGAGGTTGGACTGGAGACCGTGACCAGGGACTTGTCCCCTAATAAACAATGAAAAGAGAAATAAGTGAATTGTCTGATAATTGGCCGACAGTTGCTGCTCCTAAATCAATAAGATCATTCACTGCAAGTGTAGAGAGGCCTCTCCTACAGCACCACCTGCTGGACGGCACACAGAATGCAGGTGCAGTGAGGACAATAGTTACAGTTGCACAAAGTGCAGGAATTAGTGAATGAACCGACGTCAATGACTGTAACCTGCACAATACTTTTTGTTTTGCAGACCCCCACAGCAGAGTTTGCCTTATGTCTCCTGACCAGGAGGAGGACGCGCTCAGTTCGTACATCAACGCCAACTATATAAGGGTGAGGGACACTGCATCATCCTCCTACTTCAACAAGGAATTTTCATAAGGGCTGTAGTCTCAAGAGCTCGCGATCATGTTCCTATTAACTTGCACATGATGCCAAAGTCTGCACACATGATTTTCCTTGTTTAATGTGTCTGTCCAAAGGGTTGACTTCCCTTTAACTTTCCCTTTTTTTACTTCAAATATTCTATACTTTCTATAACTCACTCTTCCTATCTCTCTCTCTTCCCATCACTAACTCTTTCTATCACTCTCTTCCTATCACTCTCTTTCTATAACTCTCACTATCACTCTCTCACTCTCTCTCTATCTATCACTCTTTCTCTATATCACTCTCTCTTCCTTTCACTCTCTCTCTCTCTCTGTCACTCTCTCTTCCAATTACTCTCTATTCCTATCACTCTCTCTCTATCACTGTCCCTCTCTATCAATCTCTCTTGGGAGTCTTGGGTGGGCAGGGTGCTAATGAGTGGTTTTGGGGTGCATGGTATACCTTGGGTCTGGTTGTTCAGCCAGGCTTTATGGGGGTAGATGATGGGGCTGCTGGTGTGTAAGTGTGCCAGTATGAGAGCGCCTCTTCTGTATGGAAGACATTAATCAAATCTGCCCAGCTCGGCCCCACAGGCAGTGTTTGAGGTGCTCCGGGGGACCTGGTGCTTACAGAATTCCATATGGAATATTTCTGTTGAAGTTGAGTCCTATTTGGATTGGTGTGGGTAAGTGACAGTGATACTTTGCTACCATAGAGAAGGATTGGGTTGGTGAGACTGTGGAAGAGTTTAAGCCCAACTCTCACAGGTGGTACAGGTGTCTCCTGATGGCATAGAAGGTTCTACACACCTAGTACTTTAGGGCCCCTATTGCTAGTTTGAAGCTCCCTGATTGGCTGATTTCTAGGCAAGGTAGGTATAGCTGTCATTGTCACACAGTTGATGGAGGAATGTTTTTTTATTTGCTCGTCTTCTTCTAGAACATCATTACTTTTGTTTTGTTTGGGTTGATGGACAGTGCCCGTGTTATGCCCGACTGGCTTGCAGGCTACTCTCTGTGGGTGACTCTCTCTTGGGTTATTTCTCTCTCTCTCTTAGACCATTACTCTCTCTCTCATTATCTCCCTCTCATCCAATCACCCTCTCTCTCTCTCTCTATGTAAATGGTCAATTAAATGAGAATTAGCCTTCTATGTTACCCGTAACGATCTTTCCAATAAGGAGCCCTAGGAGCCCCAAACCTTTGCACCATTAAAATACCCATATTGTTATTTCAGCTGATTGAAACAAGGCTCCTGTCATTCCAAGACAAAGGTTCATATAAAATGTATTCAGTGTCAGACCCCAGTGCCTTATCTGCATCTCAGATCATACGGGGCCCCTGTTCTCTTTCACCTCTGTGGGAAACGTTGGCTATTGGCTGCTACGGGAGGAAAGTGGCCAATCGTCTATAAACCTGAAATTTCCTTCATTTTATTTGCAATGTTCTTGTGAAGGAGGCATTTACAGATATATTTACAGTAGATACATTAGATACTATAGGTATAATAAGAGATACAGGATCTCTGATCTGTGTCTAACTCTAGTAGCATTGGGTGAGTAGATACTCTGCCCCACCCTGCTCATATACGTCTAGTGATGGACCAGTGCAAGGTCTGAACCTGATCCCTCTGCACAGGGTTATGGGGAGGAGGACAAAGTCTACATCGCAACTCAGGGACCCACAGTCAATACAGTCGGGGACTTCTGGAAGATGGTTTGGCAGCAGCGCTCCCCCATAATTGTCATGATCACCAACATTGAGGAAGTCAACGAGGTAAGAGCTAACGAGGCTTCTGGGCTGCAGGCTCCGCCCTCAGCCATGAACTTTGCTCTCTATAGTATCATGTCCTAACATGCTCAGCCCTCAAACTGGCCTCATGGCTAGGGTTGCCACCTTTGCAGGACTTTTATACCAGCCACTAGGCCAGTGATCCCCAACCAGTAGCTCATGAGTAACATGTTGCCCTTGGATGTTGCTCCCAGTGGCCGCAAAGGAGGTGTTTATTTTTGAATTCCAGGCTTGGAGGCACATTTTGGTTATATAAAAACCAGGTGTACTGCCAAACAGAGTCTCCTGTAGGCTGTCAGTCCACATAGGGGCTACTAAATGACCAATCACAGCACTTATTTGGCACCCCAAAAACATTATTCATGCTCCCCAACTCCTTTTACTTCTGAATGTTGCTCACAGGTTCAAAAGGTCGGGGATCCCTGCACTAGGCAAAGGAAGATGTGTGATGTCATAGGGGTGTGGTTGTGATGTCATGGGTGGAATGGAGGTTGATCCCAGGGGGGGCAGCTGTGGTGGGAGTCAGTATTGGGGTTGATTTAGTACTATTTATTGGGAGAAAAGCTGAGCAGGGAGGCAGGAAAGTTACAACATGGCCCAACACAGACATTTGACCCCAGGGCCCTGTAGAGTTTGATGCACTAACATCAGGAAAGGCTCAACCCTGGGATTGCCATTTGAACCCGTCTTTAGTGTAATGTAATAATATGAAGTAAAGGCTCAGCCCTGGGGCCCTTAGTAGTGTAAGGCCTTACCATTTACTGTGTGTTCCTCTGTAGAAATGCACCGAGTACTGGCCAGAGAAGAAAGCCGTATACGAGGGGATACAGGTCACTGTCGATCAAACCATCCGGGAAAACGACTATGAACTCAGACTCATAACCTTAAAGGTAAAAATCTCTTGGACAATTATTTGCCTGAACCCTGCAGCACTTACTCCAACCAGCTACTTTATATCTGCAACTGACTGTGACCAAGAACTAAATAACATTATCTCTACTAACTTCCAGCTCCTAAATCAATTATTTATTCCATAATACACATGTGTGCCCTGGTCTTAGCCAAAAGCTGCACTCTGGCCAATTGGAGTGCTGAACTGGGACATTCTGACCAATAGCAGTGGCCTAAAATTGCAGCCATTTCTATTGGCAGCAGGAGCTGAACAATGTATATATGTGTGAAGCCTCCAGCTCTCATGAAAGTACTAGGGTTATGATTAGGGTTATTAGTCAGAAGGTTTTAACCCAAATCTAGAGGATGAGTGAGTTTTCCCTTTATGACTTTGCTTCTGTACAGAGTGGAGAGGAAGAACGAAATCTCAAGCATTTCTGGTACACCTCATGGCCAGATCAGAAGACCCCAGATCAGGCCCCCCCGCTACTAAAACTGGTACAGGATGTTGAAGAGACCACAAAGTGCACCAAACAGAAAGAAGGCCCTATAGTTGTACACTGTAGGTAAGTGGATAGAATGAAAGCCATGTAGTTGTACATTGCAGGTAAGTGGATAGAATGAAGGCTCTGTGGGTAAGTGGGTAGAATTAAGGCCCTGTAGTTGTACACTGTAGGTAAGTGGATAGAATGAATGCCCTATAGTTGTACACTGTAGGTAAGTGGATAGAATGACACTGTAGGTAAGTGGATAGAATGAAGGCCCTGTAGTTGTACAGTGTAGGTAAGTGGATAGAATGAAGGCCCTGTAGTTGTACAGTGTAGGTAAGTGAATAGAATGAAGGCCCTGTAGTTGTACTCAGTAGGTAATTGAGTAGAGAGGAGGCCCTATATTTTTTCTCACAAGGTTACATAGTGAGAACAACGTTAGGGCCTCCACCATAACAACTTACCTTACATGGTAACAAAGTTAGGTTGAAAAAAGAAACACATTCATCAAGTTCAAACTTTTAACTCTATTTTATCCTGCCTAACTGCCAGTTGATCCAGAGGAAGGTGAAAAACCCACTTTTGATTGAAGCCTCTCCAATTTGCCTCGGAATAATTTTTCCCCCCTCTGAGGCAAACTGGAGAGACTTCAATCAAAAGTGGGGTTTTTTTTCGCCTTCCTCTGGATCAACTGACAGTTAGGCAGGATAAAATAGAGTTAAAAGGTTGAACTTGATGGACGTGTGTCTTTTTTAACCTAACTTACAATGTTACTGTGTAAGGTAAGTTGGTAGAGTGGAGGCCCTATAGTTGTTCTCAGTAGGTAAGTGGGTAGAATAGAATAGGTGGTACCAAAGCTGTGATACTGACAATAGAATGTGCATTAATCCTGATTCCATAGTGCCGGCATCGGAAGAACCGGATGTTTCATTGCCACCAGTATTCTCTGTGAGCAGCTGAAAGACGAGGGGACAGTTGATATTCTCAGAACCACGTGTCAGCTGAGACTGGACAGGTAGGTCCCTCCGTGTTATACAATTGATACCGTCTACTAACTGTGCCCACACGTCTCATTCACATGTTGTTTATTGGAGCCCGTGGCCCTCCAGCCGAATGTCTACTCCTCATTGTGCTCAGAAACATGACTAATACTAACACTCCAATACTCTAATACTAATACTATATGTGTGTGTGTGTGACAGAATAGACCAGTGTCATGGGCCAAACAGATTGATCAAAATGGGAGTTTAGAGCTCAAGAAATAAACACTCCCCCACGTTCTATTCATTCCTATGGGGGATTTAGAATGAAATATTATATTTATCAATGGGTGAAAGTTACAACTCACCATATGATAAGTATGGCTCTAATAATCCCATAGGAATGAATAGAATGTGTGTTTTTGTTTATTAAACTCTAAACTCACATTTTGATAATTCTGCTCCTAAATGTAACAAAACAGGGACCAGTACAGAAGTGAAGGTGCCCATTGGCCCGTTGTTACTTTCATGAATCACTTTATTTTGTGCAATTTCCTTGTGCTCCTATCCAGTATGTCGTTAGCATTAACCAATAACAACCAACAACAGAACCGACTAGGGATTCACCAAATCCAGGATTCAGTTCGGGATTCTGCTTTTTTGAGCAGGATTTGGCCGAATCCGAATTTGCATATGCAAATTAGGGGCGGGGAGGGAGATCTCTTTTTGTCACAAAACGAGGAAGTAAAAAATGTTTTCCTCTTCCCACCCATAATTTGCATATGCAAATTAGGATTCAGTGTTAGGAAAAGTGTATTTGGTGCATCCCTAGAACCGACCCAGGCCAGATTTATCTTGTAAAGTTGGGTTTGCTATAGGAATACTAATTGTGGACTTACTGATAAGCAATGGGCATTGGCTCATTATAGTTGATGAATTCCAGCTAATTTGCTGTTTTGTTCCCAGGGGTGGGATGATCCAAACCTGTGAGCAGTACCAGTTTGTCCACCATGTGCTGAGCTTGTTTGTCAAACAGAATTCCCGCTCTGTGGAAGAATAATTGCCCCTGGGATTCCCGCACAACATTGTCTCAGCTTTCTGCCGACCTACAGTAACTCCTGTGTGTGGCGGGTGCCAGCTTTGCCCATTCCCTGCCCATCCGTGCCAGTGCTTGGGAAACACCGTCGTTCTCATTGCGTACCAAAAATAGCAGATTTGTATTGTACATAGGATCTCATGTGTTTGTATAGGGCCACAACCTCTGTGGTGTTTTCTTTGCTCTTTTTCTGGAATTAAAAAAAAAAATTGATTTAGATAGTCGCAGTTTCGAGCACCGCGGCAGATTGGCCCAATTATTGTCCTTTCTTTTCCAACGACTATTTTTGCCTTTTTCTGAACTGTTTTTACATTTTTAACTGCCGAATACTGTGTCACATGATTCACTAAAAATGAATTATTGGAAAATGTTCATACCTCATCCTGTGGGAGTTGTGGCCCCTTGGGGCCCTGGGTCAGTATGTATAGAACAAATAAGACTATTGTTATCACTTCTCATTGCGTGTTCATATCATGTATTAATGGAACAGCCAGTGGAACCATAGTGCAATATTCAGGGCAATTCCATGCTTGTCTGCTATTGGTTTATTGCCATTCTATTCCATATGTGGGAGATATTCTGCTGCTGAGCTATTGCCCCATAATATCTATTGATTTGCTCCTCTGGGGTAGAGGATCCTTTTTGTGCTGGGAACATGAACAGAACATTCCCAAAAACCAAGATACATCCACTGAAATAGCTCCGCTTCCTGGTGACCCCCCCCCACACACACAAATTTGTGCTCATCTGCTCCTCAGGGGTGGGGCATCCTTGCCTGCAGTATTTATTAAACTAGAACTGACACACAAGTGGGGTGTCATTGATGCTACTGTGTGTGTTATTTAGGGGGATCTGACTACTGTATATACTGTAACACAGTACTGATCATTATCTGGGGGGATGGGAGTAGATACTACCACACTGTAATATGGAACGGAGGCAAAAGTTTGGTTCCCATATCTTGCCCTTCAGACCATAGGAAGTCACTTTAAATGCCTCTAAATCAGGTGTCCACATTAGATTGTATGTTCTCTGGGTAATTAACTCATGGAAAACAAAAGTATGTTTTATCCCCAGTGGGTATGCCAATGTATAGGAGCTAGAATGATCCAATGTCTACAGGCTAGAATGATCCAATGTATAGGCACTAGAATGATCCAATGTATAGGAGCTAGAATGATCCAATGTCTACAGGCTAGAATGATCCAATGTATAGGCACTAGAATGATCCAATGTATAGGAGCTAGAATGATCCAATGTATAGGTGCTGGAATGATCCAATGTCTGGAGGCTAGAATGATCCAATGTATAGGCACTAGAATGATCCAATGTATAGGAGTTAGAATGATCCAATGTATAGGTGCTAAAATGATCCAATGTATGGAGGCTAGAATGATCCAATGTATAGGCACTAGAATGATCCAATGTATAGGTGCTAGAATGATCCAATGTATAGCTGCTAGAATGATCCAATGTATGGAGGCTAGAATGATCCAATGTAAAGGAGCTAGAATGACCCAATGTATAGGAGCTAGAATGATACAATGTATAGGTGCTAGAATGATCCAATGTATGGAGGCTAGAATGATCCAATGTATAGGAGCTAGAATGATCCAATGTATGGGAGCTAGAATGATCCAATGTATAGGAGCTAGAATGATCCAATGTATGGAGGCTAGAATGATCCAATGTAAAGGAGCTAGAATGACCCAATGTATAGGAGCTAGAATGATCCAATGTATAGGAGCTAGAATGAGCCAATGTATAGGAGCTAGAATGATCCAATGTATGGGAGCTAGAATGATCCAATTTATGGAGGCAAGAATGATCCAATGTATAGGAGCTAGAATGATCCAATGTATGTTGGCTAGAGTGATCCTATGTATTGGGGCTAGGATATACCAATGTATTGGGAATATCATGATCCAATGTATAGGGGACATAATAGACCAATGTATAAGTGATAGAATGATCCAATTTTTGGGAATAGAATGAACCAATATACATTATGGGGGATAGAATATACAGATGTATATATATATAACTAGAATATATCAGGTAAGAATATGAGGAAGATAGAATAAATGGGGCTCAGTTAAGACCCCGATTTGGGGGAAAACAAAATATTACTAGATATCCGCGGGGGAGGGGTTTGGATGGTACCAGATAATAGGGTATTTAAAATACAATTTGTGCTCCCCTAGGCTGGTCACTTTACATCGCTCCCCCCTCCACACTTGGGGGCACACAGAGTTGCTTTTCAACACCCCACCATTCCCCAACTTTCCCCGTTACTTGTGTATACCTCCGACTCGCTCGCATTTCTCCTCAGGTGCCAAATTGGGACGCAGAAGAGTTAAACAAATCTTGCTCCGGAAAAAAAAGCAAATGGGGCTGGGTGGCATGTTGCCCCTAAAACTGCGCCACCCTAAGCCCAGTAATAGAACTGTAAACTTTGGCACAAAGTGGGATATTCAGCTGTAGATGTCCCTGGTGCTTGAATGAACCCATTTTGGGGGGGCTGCTGGTCAGAGGGGCAGCAGGTTGGGGGACCCACTCATTAATGTATACTGTTCATAAGCCATTTGTGCCCTCGTCTCATTGGCCGATCTGTAATTACCATAGTGCACCTCACTCTTACAGGGGCGCCCACCCACATTTATTATTCCCAAAGCTCATCCCTTCAAAGCACAACTTGCTGAACCCCCACAGTGGCCCCCTCGGCTACTAAAGGGCAAGTTGTCTTCAGGAAGGGGAGTCTGTGGAAGGGTCGCAAGTCACCCACAATTTAATTTGGGGTCCCCAAAGTTATAGCACTGCCTAAAGCTGAAGGGTACATTCAAGAAATACAAATTGTTTGAATAAAAATCCGGTCTGTCATTTCCTCTCATTCTCTCTCCCAGTACAAAACTCTATATGATGAGCTCTGTACTCTAATTGCCCCATAAAGTAACCACTACTTCCCCCCGGGGGTGGGTGCTGTTATGAACGTGGGACACCTACCTGCAACCTCCCCAACCATTGGATTAATGCTGCCCTGCATGGCCAACAGCTAAGGAAAGGGGCTCATTGCCTTTGGGGTGGGGGTTCCCTTTCCTCTGACTCCACTGACAGTAAAGGGAATTAATAAATCTATGTTTATAAAGCAGCATTTTTAGCATTTCTATGAATGTGATTATTACATCATTGCCAGGATGGTTCTGATGTCATTTTTATCAATTGTAACTGATGTGTGTTTACTTTTGCATCAAATAAAGGCAGATTTGAGAATCACTGTCGTCTTCTTCATGTGACCCCTAAATACTTCATTCACATCTGGCAAACAAGCCTAAATGCCCAAACCCACAAACTGAGCTGGAAAGGGCACAAAGCAGCCAAGAAACAAGTCATGAAGGAGCTGGGGTGAAACTTGAGTCTATTTGCACTCGTGTAGGTGGCTCTAATCAGTACTTACCCAGGTAAAGAGCTCTGATTCTCTGTACTTCCTGCTCCTGGGCTGTTCTCTTTCCCATGGTCAGACAGGAACCTCCCCCTGGGTAAGTGAATCCAATCTCCCCCAGTACTTACCCAGGTACAGAGCTCTGATTCTCTGTACTTCCTGCTCCTGGGCTGTTCTCTTTCCCATGGTCAGACAGGAACCTCCCCCTGGGTAAGTGAATCCAATCTCCCCCAGTACTTACCCAGGTACAGAGCTCTGATTCTCTGTACTTCCTGCTCCTGGGCTGTTCTCTTTCCCATGGTCAGACAGGAACCTCCCCCTGGGTAAGTGAATCCAATCTCCCCCAGTACTTACCCAGGTACAGAGCTCTGATTCTCTATATTCTCCTGGGCTGCTCTCTTTCCCATGGTCATACAGGAACCTCCCCCTGGGTAAGTGAATCCAATCTCCCCCAGTACTTACCCAGGTACAGAGCTCTGATTCTCTGTACTTCCTGCTCCTGGGCTGTTCTCTTTCCCATGGTCAGACAGGAACCTCCCCCAGTACTTACCCAGGTACAGAGCTCTGATTCTCTGTACTTCCTGCTCCTGGGCTGTTCTCTTTCCCATGGTCAGACAGGAACCTCCCCCTGGGTAAGTGAATCCAATCTCCCCCAGTACTTACCCAGGTACAGAGCTCTGATTCTCTGTACTTCCTGCTCCTGGGCTGTTCTCTTTCCCATGGTCAGACAGGAACCTCCCCCTGGGTAAGTGAATCCAATCTCCCCCAGTACTTACCCAGGTACAGAGCTCTGATTCTCTGTACTTCCTGCTCCTGGGCTGTTCTCTTTCCCATGGTCAGACAGGAACCTCCCCCTGGGTAAGTGAATCCAATCTCCCCCAGTACTTACCCAGGTACAGAGCTCTGATTCTCTGTACTTCCTGCTCCTGGGCTGTTCTCTTTCCCATGGTCAGACAGGAACCTCCCCCTGAGTAAGTGAATCCAATCTCCCCCAGTACTTACCCAGGTACAGAGCTCTGATTCTCTATATTCTCCTGGGCTGCTCTCTTTCCCATGGTCATACAGGAACCATGCAATGTAGGGATTGCCCAGACCTCTTGCCCCTCACACTGCACAGAGCTGTATACATTTAGTAGTGATATATAAATACAAATATACATACACACTATAGTCAAGCAAAGGGTCATATCTACTAAGCAGTGATAAAGTCAGACCATCGCTCAGGGGACTGTATATTATATATCTTATATATAGAGCAGAACATCCAGTTCAGTCGGTCGCCATAGCAACAAGCTACCAGTATCTGTGTTTTACAGAAGGGGTGATGGCTTGGGCAGGAATCATCTGCTTTGCTCCGCCCACAACACAGCCATTCCTCCCCCAGACATGACACAATATGTTAAAGGGGAAGTTAAGACAGGGGTAACATCTCATTGATGCAATTGGATTACATTTGTATGTTGTCTTATAGTTTGTCTTTCTCTCTACCATATAGTGACACATTCAATTCTGTCAGGTTGCTATAGTCACTTACCTTGGCAACCGGGGAGCAGAAGCCAGCTTATTTACTATTGCTAGCATATAATGGCAATATTTCTGTTCAGTCCCTTGTTTACCCTTCCTCCTGTCTAACAAATGCCTAGTCGCCAAGGTTAGGAATCCTAGCAACCAGAATTCCAAACTGTGCTGGGCAATGAATAAATAAAAAAACACCAACAGCTGCAGAATGTTATTGTCTGACCAAATCCACTGTTGCTCACGGAGGCTGATTTCCAGGGGCACTTGGGGGTGTGTGTGCAGGTTACCCTACATTAAATAATATTGGGTATTGCACCCCTGCAGCCTCACTGATCTGCACCTTTCAGTCCAAGGGAGCTGCCATACTGAAGAACCAGTTATATCTCCTTTATACAGCCAGTGACATGGCGCCCTCTGCTGGACAGATGCACCCACAAAAAAAAATAAAAAAGCGTATGATTCCATTTCCAAATCCCGACTTCCTCAGGGTAACGCCCATTTAATTAGCTTTATTACCATTGGCTGGACCAGAGCGCAGTCAGAACCTGTTTGCAGTTGGTCACATTTAATAGAGCCGTGTGCTTCTGGGCAAGAGAACAAGAGGTTGAGAACTTCCCATTGGGGGGCTCAACTAGCACAGCTTGGGGGGCCATTAGACCCCATGATCATTCATGTTCCCCGTCTGCAGAGATGAGTCTTTTTTCAACCTGAACGACTATGTTATGTCCCAGTGTTTCCTGCCCCACTTTGCACTACAGACACTTAAAGGTAAAGTTCAACCTCAGGGGCCCCACAGGGCCACATTGTGATTAGTAAGAGCCCACTGCAAAGGGTTAATCACTGAGTTATGTACTGGCATCTAACAAAGCAAATCCGCTATTTTACATGACATCCACCAATCACAGAAGAGAAAAAAAAATATAGATTGTTATACAATAATAATAATAAATTGGGCCCTTGGGGGCCATTGAGAGACTCGTCCTTATGCAGAGAAGGATTTACCCCCCCCCCCCCAGCAGCTTGGGAAAGGCTTTATAGCAATAAGGACAATAATACACCCCAACATGGAGTCTGGGGGCCACAGGTTCCCATCCTTGCTCTTCAGTCCACCCTCCTACACCCACAGAAACAGAGGTGGAAAGTGGGGCATCAAACAGGGGCCCCATGAAACAGCAGCTTGGAACAAATGCCCTGTGTGTGGGTAAATCCCATAATAATGCCCAATGAGAGGGGAGCAGCAGCTAATGGCCATCCCCCAGATTGTGTCATAGTACAATTCAGTGTGGGAGATATTGGGGTGTCTCTATGTGGGGGTACAGCTGTGGCCCCCAGCATGTCCAAGAGTCTTTGTGGGTTGCTGGGATCTGTAGTTTAACAAGAGCTGAAGGGGCTGCAGGTTTGCTTTGTGCCCTACTGTCTCCATCTTGCCCCAGCCATAGTTCCAGCACTCAGCAGCTCTTATGGAATACGTTGAATAGAAGAGACTAATGACACACAATAAGCAGCAAATGTCGGGCCCCTGGGGGTGCACAATACACAGCACATTGTCCAGCAGGAGGTTCCACACACAAGAGATTGGGGGGAGTAATGGGGCCCAGGTGATTACTTCCTCTTCCTGTAGCCATCCTCATCCCGGCACTCAACCGCTGACAGGGCAATGAGCATCTGGGCCGCGTAGTAGGTAGCCATGATGATGGCCCGAGAGCACGGCACCGGGAAGCAGAACTTGTTGACGGCGATGGTCAGGTCGGACACGATGAAGAGGACGGAACCGATACAGGCGGAGAGTTTGGTCCAGGTCCAGAGGTCGTTCCAGAGCTGCACCCCAGCGACGGCCCTCCAGCCCATGAAGGCAATGAGAGCAGTGTAGACGGCAACCAGGTAGGTGAAGGGGCCCGAGAGGTAGGTGTACAGGAACGTGTAGAGACCCCCAGAAATCAGTCCTATGACTATCCCAGTGCGCAGGTCCAGTGGTTTCATCCCAAATGCTGACGAGTAAAGGATGTGGGTGATGGCAAACATGAGCAGCCCTGGCACAAACAAAAGGCAAAGTTACTCCTTAATCCCACATGATTGGCACCCAAATGTCCCCTAAAGCCTGTCTAGCAGCTCAGCCAGGCTCCCTTTCCTTCACTCATGACGCATGAATGAAATAGAAACTAAAGGAAGTGACCTCACATGTCCCAGACGCATCACTGGGAGAGAAACTAAAGGAAGTGACCTCACATGTCCCAGACGCATCACTAGGAGAGAAACTAAAGGAAGTGACCTAACATGTCCCAGACGCATCACTGGGAGAGAAACTAAAGGAAGTGACCTCACATGTCCCAGACGCATCACTAGGAGAGAAACTAAAGGAAGTGACCTCACATGTCCCAGACGCATCACTGGGAGAGAAACTAAAGGAAGTGACCTCATATGTCCCAGACGCATCACTAGGAGAGAAACTAAAGGAAGTGACCTCACATGTCCCAGACGCATCACTGGGAGAGAAACTAAAGGAAGTGACCTCACATGTCCCAGACGCATCACTAGGAGAGAAACTAAAGGAAGTGACCTCACATGTCCCAGACGCATCACTGGGAGAGAAACTAAAGGAAGTGACCTCACATGTCCCAGACGCATCCCTAGGAGAGAAACTAAAGGAAGTGACCTCACATGTCCCAGACGCATCACTGGGAGAGAAACTAAAGGAAGTGCCCTCATATGTCCCAGACGCATCACTAGGAGAGAAACTAAAGGAAGTGACCTCACATGTCCCAGACGCATCACTGGGAGAGAAACTAAAGGAAGTGACTTCATATGTCCCAGACGCATCACTAGGAGAGAAACTAAAGGAAGTGACCTAACATGTCCCAAACGCATCACTGGGAGAGAAACTAAAGGAAGTGACCTCATATGTCCCAGACGCATCACTGGGAGAGAAACTAAAGAAAGCCACCTCACATGTCCCAATCAGCTGCGTGATGTCATAGGGGTACTTAGGCCCTTCAGCATTTTCTCCTGTATCATTAGTACAGATCCTTGTGCCCAAGTCCCCAGCCCAACTGTGAAGGGAACAAGTTGCCCCTGACATGTAATTGGTGGGACGGACAAAAGGAAATCTAATATGGGTAAATAATGGGTGAATACAGTAATAAATGCACGTATGGCACCTGAGATATTGGTGGCACATTTTAGCCAATTAGGTTGGGACAAAAAGCTCCTGACTCCCCCCTTCCAATAATATAAATAATGAACTCCGCCGTGTTCTTCTCCTTCATCTTCCTCCCCTCCCTGACTCCCAGAATCCTATGTCTATTTGGCTTCTCTGGGGTCCGTGTATTTGAGGTATCATATTGGGGGCCCCTATTATAATTGCCCATCTGTGTAAATGCCCCACGTATAAGGGAGGAGGGTAAATTGGGGAGAACTAGGGGAGAAGATGGACAGTTAATTAGACTGCCAGGGATTGGGTGGGAACACACAGGGGTCTCCCCCCAGAATTACTCAATACGGACTCCGAGGAGAGATGCCAAGTGCTCCAGCTGCAGATCCACTCTGTGCCCACCCCCAGAAACTGCACCCCCCAAACACAAACGTGGGAAAGAGATTTTGTGAGGGTGAATGGAGCCATTGTAGGGCAGAGGATGGGGGGCTCTTGTGAAATCAGAACGTAGACTCTTTCTCTGACAGAGGGGGGGACAAGGCCTCAAATACAATCACCCCCAATTACATGCGCTGCCAATGCAAGAGACCCCTCTTTTCCAAACCATTTCTTAGGGTGTTTGAGAGAATTTTGTCGTCATAGTTTAACCCTATTTAGTGCCAGTTCCCTCATCTGTAACCCCTAATTCTCCTGCATGATTTGCTCTTATTCATCTCTGCGGTGGGCTATATTCTGTACCCCCTCCCTCACCCCCATAGTGCGGCTTTTGCTGCTCCAAATTCCTCTGTTCAGCTTTGTGCCAGGGATTAACTGTGACATTAAAGGGGACATTACTCCTCACTTCATTCTCTGCTTCTCCAGCTGGAACGGCTCCAACAAACACTGTTGAATGAGACTCCTGAGAGAAGCTGCTTGTTCTGATAATCAGGAAATCAATAACCAAAGGCTCAACATATAGAGTATATATGGGCCGACCCTGTATGTGGCTCAACATATAGAGTATATATGGGCCGACCCTGTATGTGGCTCAACATATAGAGTATATATGGGCCGACCCTGTATGTGGCTCAACATATAGAGTATAAATGGGCCGACCCTGTATGGGATCCAACCAGTCTCACAACTTGAAAGCAATGCATGGATCTTGCAGAATGAAGGGACGGTGGAATCATAATAATTCTGTATTGTAGCGTGCATCTCATGTGTCATGTATCTAATGTAGCGTGTATCTCACGTGTCATTTATCTAATGTGACACGTATGTATGGGGTGATTGGGTGTTAGGCTTTGCAGTTTAAATCTAAATTTGTACTGAGTCGGGTCAACCAGTGACATTTTGCTTGTGTTAAGCCATCTATTATATTATACGCTAAATCCTCAAACAATGTTTCTTCTTCCTCTATACGGATCTGTGGAATAACCCCCCCCGTCTCAGTGACCCCCAATATTACATTGTATTATTATCAACCATTATCTTTATCCTGCTGCTCTCCTTAATGGGAGTGTGGCCCTTTATTCCTCTTTCCAGTGCCCCTAATGCGGTTTCTTTCTGGTTCCTCCATGAAGTTGGTTCCCCTGTCACTTCCTTCCTCTTTCTGTTTCCAAACTGATTTGGGCCAAACATAAAGCAGATCTCTCATCTCATTTAGTCCCAATACGGGAGGATCTGATCAGCAAGAGGTTCTGCAGCAGCCTAAACCTCTCTCTTCTTAGCTGAGAGACCTTGTCCATATCCTGCATTATCAGCATTGATCTCTGGGGGTTCAGATTCACAACTAAGTTGTGTGCACCTACCCTGGTACTTACCGTGCACAAAGTAACCCTGTTCCTGCCAGATGAGGAAGGCGTCACCCACAGCCGAGAAGATCAGTCCCACAAAAATCCTTTTGGCACATCGACGAGTGACCAGGAAATTCAGCCCGTGGGCCAGGAGAAACACCCACAGGCAGAAGATGGGCAAGCACTTAATGAGGGCACTGAACCAGGACGGGCTGGAGGTCGGAAGCCACAGGACAAAATACACACAAGTGGCCTTGAAAAATGGCACCAGCTTTGGTCCTTCACTTTTCACCTGCACAGAACAATGAGAAACACCTGTAAGGCTAAGCACAGCAAGCCAGAGACATACTCCTAGCCCAAGGACTCCTGTACTAATGAGAAATGCCTGTAAGGCCTGTAAGGCTAAGCACAGCAAGCCAGAGACATACTCCTAGCCCAAGGACTCCTGTACTAATGAGAAATGCCTGTAAGGCCTGTAAGGCTAAGCACAGCGAGCCAGAGACATACTCCTAGCCCACGGACCCCTGTACTAATGAGAAATGCCTGTAAGGCTAAGCATAGCGAGCCAGAGACATACTCCTAGCCCAAGGACTCCTGTACTAATGAGAAATGCCTGTAAGGCCTGTAAATCTAAGCACAATAAGCCAAAAAGGAACTTCCTAGAGAATCAATGGGCCGATTCATTTGGAGGTGAATCACTTTAAACAGATAATCTCCTGCAACTCCTGGAGTCCTGTCTCTGTGCTGTGACCAACCTCAGCCAAACAATTTAATCTCCCAAAAGCCCAGATTTATTTTTAGTTGCACTTGCAGTTTAATGACCCTTTTATCTGCCCTTTCACATACTTTTTCCCTGGAATCCAAGCGCTTAACATTCCATTGTGACTAATCGCCTTGTTAGTGTTTCCCACCCGCACTTTACTGGCTGGAGGTTTAACTTCCCCTTCATTCCATCCATCTGGCACATGCCTACCTGACCCCAGGGAATATATACTGCGCCCAAGTATTGCCATAGCTCTTAGGGTGGGAATGAAGCTGGTGTACAAACACCTTGGAGATGACTTGAAATGGGAAATTCGATAATGGGTTAATCACTGGGGGTGCCAGTTTGTAGGGGCCCCTCGTTATATAATTTCTTACCTCACAGCCTGACTAGCACCCCTTTCAACTTATAAACATGCCAGCCCAGAGTAGAGAGCGGCACCACACCAGCTGCAAGGGGTCCCTGGGAAAGAAAAGAGCAGCATGGTACCCCTACAATAGCACCCCCGGAATGCTGGCTCTTTTATAGAAACCTGCCCACTCATCTCATTGGGGCACAAGGCTCAGCCCCAGGGTCGGAACTAGGGGGAGGCAGAAGAGACACATGGTGGTGACAAGTGGAGGTTGGGGCAGATGACAGGAGGCACCCATATCTCTTGATTAGGTACTACTTAGTCTACTCAGGGTGGTAATTACAGGTCTCTGTGAGTTGCACCCATATGTACTCACTGTAACCCAAAGAGCTCACAACTAAATACAATGTGATTGTGTGCCCATGTCCTACCCCTGTGCTGGGGGGGTGCTGTTGGCATATGCCCAGGGAATATCACTAGACAGCACAGAATATGAGCAGCCGAGAGAGAACTGTCTGTACTTGTGAGACACCAAAGGGAATTTCTTCATCCAGACAGAGATGAGTCACTCCTCTGTGCCCAACTATAACCCCCTGTGCCCGACTGTAACCCCCTGCTGCCTAGTATAACCCTGTGTCCGACTATAACCCCCTGCACCGAC
>NC_054377.1:190000-212500 GCF_017654675.1 Xenopus laevis
TCTATCTGTCACCATCTCCTTCTTTCTGTTTCCCCCGTGGGTCACGTGACAATAAGTGCTGGCCGGAAGGTGCTTCCGGGTAGCTATCGTTTGGGCGGAAGTGATGTAAAATGTAGCAGTTTTGGGTTCTGAGTGCGTCGTAGTTTGGAGCGCATGGTACCGAGATGGATTTCCACAGTGTTCTGAGAATGGCGGCCGCCAAACCGGGGTCGGAAGGTGCAACGGTCAGTTGTGGGGGTGACTGGGGCTGGTAACTGGCAGCTGCTGGGAGCGTATATACAGTGTGTGAGTATCGAGTGTGTGCAGTGTGTCTATATACTATAGAGAGAGAGAGAGAGAGAGAGAGAGAGAGAGTCTATATACACAATGTATATATACATATACTGTGTATATTCTCTCTCTCTATATAGAGAGAGAGAGTGTATATACTGTGTGTGTGTGTATATATATATATATATGTTCAACACTTCAGCCTGTCAAAGTAAGTAGATTTTCTTACCTGATAAATCTCTTTTGCGTAGGCCCGTACTGTCAGTGCAGGACGTATGGGGTTAAGTTCTCCTCTCTGGAGGCAGGACAAACAATGATTAAATCTTTAGGCTCCTCCTCTTCCTGTGTCTCCTCTATCCCCAGTTTATTGTAAAGTCTGTGAATGGAGACACACACACACACAACATAGAGAGAAACTAACTCCCTATCTAACTCAGGCACGGCAGCAACCGGCACCCCACCAAAAATACAAGGGCGGGATGCTGCACTGACAGTACGGGCCTACGCAAAAGAGATTTATCAGGTAAGAAAATCTACTTTTATGCGTACGGCCCTACCTGTCAGTGCAGGACGTATGGGGATGTCCCAAAGTCGTCCTAAAAAGGGTAGGGTGAACTATTAACTGGTCAAAATGGAAAGAGAAAAGAAAAAAAAGGAATAAGGAAGCTAACTATGTGCTACTGCTGCTTGTAGCACCTTCCTTCCAAAATCTGATTGGCTTGAATTAAAAATGTCAAACTTGTAAAACTTGGAAAAGGTATGCGGAGAAGACCAAGTGGCCGCCTTGCAAATTGCTTCTAGAGAAGCATCTTGTTGAAAAGCCCAAGAAGTGCTAACTTTCCTTGTAGAATGGGCTGTAAGTAGCGTCGGAGGACTTAGACCAGCTTTGGTGTAAGCCTCCGAAATGGTAGTGACCAGCCATCGGGCAATGGAACGTTTTGAAGCTGGAAATCCCTCTCTGTTACCCCCAAAAAGGACAAAAAGGGCATCTGACTGTCTGAGGGACGTGGTCTTAGAGACATAAGTCTTTAAGGCTCTAACAGGATCAAGAACCGAAACGTCTAGCGTGTGATCCTCTGAACTTAGAGGACGAAGGACCGGAATTACAATGTCCTGATTGACGTGGAATTCTGACACCATCTTTGGAAGAAAGGTTGGATTGGTACGAAGTACCGCTTTGTCAGCGTGAATTTTTAACCATGGATGTATGCATGAGAGGGCAGCCAACTCGGAAACCCTCCTAGCTGAGGCTATGGCTAGAAGAAAAACCACTTTGAGAGTGAGATATTTTAAGTCAATGGACTCTATTGGTTCAAAGGGAGGTCCTTGAAGAGCTGTTAATACCAGGTTGAGATCCCACTGAGGGACTGGTCTCCGGGACGGAGGCCTAATTCTATATAGGCCTTGAAAAAATAATTTTACTTCTGGGAGAACAGCCCACTGAATGTGAAGAAGGGCTGCTAAAGCGGAAGCTTGAACTTTAAGAGAGTTTATGCTAAGGTTCATGTCGAAGCCTGCTTGCAGGAATTGTAAGATTTGTGGAGAGTGACAACTATCCCATAGTATGCTATGAGATTCGCACCAGGAAAGAAAGGTCCGCCAAACTCTATGATAAGCCTTAGCTGTAGAGGAACGTCTAGCCGCTAGTAGTGTAGCTATGACTGGGGCTGAAAAATCCCTTGCGTTCCCAGACACGGGATTCAAAAGAAATGCCGTCAAATGAAGCTTGTGCACGTCTGGGTACCAGGATGGACCCTGTGTTAGCAAATCCGGTAGTGCTGGTAACTTGAAAGGTTGATCCCCTAGCATGGACATTATGTCCGCGAACCATGTCCGTGCAGGCCATGCTGGTGCTACCAGGATCGTGGGTACTCGTTCTTGCCGAATTTTGGTGAGTATCCTCTGCAACATAGGTATTGGCGGGAAGGCGTAGGCCATCCTGAATGACCAGGGAGTAGCCAGCGAGTCTACAGCCTCTGCCATTGGATCCTTGATCTTGGAGAAAAAACCTTGACAGTTGATTGTTGTGTCTGGACGCCATCACGTCTACACACGGTGTTCCCCACCTGACTGTCAGCATTTGAAATATGGAAGTTTTCAGTTTCCACTCCCCTGGGTCTAGAGTGTTGCGGCTGAGATAGTCTGCCTGCCAATTTAGCAGGCCTGGAATGTAGATGGCTGTGAGATGAACTGAGTTGGACTCGGCCCAATGTATGATCTTTGCTATTTCCGCCATTGCTGCTGCACTTCTCGTGCCACCCTGTTTGTTGAGGTAGGCAACTGTTGTGCAGTTGTCCGACTGGATCCGCACATGGGCCGACTGACAGAGTGGGGTCCAGTGAAGGAGTGCATTGAACACAGCCCGCATCTCTAAAATGTTGATGTGAAGCTTTTGCTCTTGTTGGTTCCAAAGCCCTTGGCAACTTTGGTGTTGGTAGGTTGCTCCCCATCCTCTGAGACTCGCGTCCGTGGTAATAACCAGGGGTGGGGGCAAGTGCCAGGGTTTGCCCTTGGCTAGGTTGTGATGGAGAGACCACCAACGTAAACTGATTTGTACAGTCTGGGGAAGCAGAATTTGTTGGGAAAGATCTTGATGATCTCCGTTCCACTGACGTAGGAATTCTCTTTGTAGAGGCCTCATGTGAAACTTTGCGAAGGGAACTGCATCTATGGTAGATGCCATTAGACCCAATAGTTGTAGGGCGTTGAAAGTGGTTGTTACTTCGCCTGCCAGTGTTGAAATAAGGAATTGAATCTTTGTGATCTTTTCTGCTGGTAGAAAAAGACGTTGTAGTTTGGAGTCTACTATCATGCCCAAGAAGGGAAGATTTTGACTGGGGCAAAGGATACTTTTTTGATAGTTGATTATCCAACCGTGTCTTGTCAGCTGTTGAATGCAGAGCTGAGTTGCTTCTGTTGCCTTCTGTGCGGAGTCTGCGAAAATAAGGATATCGTCCAGGTATGGAAAGATATGAATGCCCTGGTGACGAATTGTGGCTATCAGGGCCCCGAGGACCTTTGTGAATATCCGTGGGGCCGAAGTGAGTCCAAAGGGCATGGCCTGAAACTGGTAATGCTGCTGATTTATATAGAAGCGTAGGTATTTGTAATGTTCCTGGAAAATGGGAATGTGTAAGTAAGCGTCCTTCAAGTCTACTTTGGTCATGAAGGCCGCTGATGGAATGGATGCTGTTATGGAGCGAATTGTCTCCATCTTGAAGCGTTGATAACGTACAAACTTGTTGAGGGAGTGAAGGTTGAGGATGGGACGAAAACCACCGTCTTTTTTTGGTACTAGAAAAAGGTTTGAGTAGAAACCATGAAAGTGTTCTTTCACTGGAACTGGAGCAATGACCTTTTTTTGAAGCATATCTTGAACAATGTTGGACATTGCTAAAGCTTTGACGGGGTTTGAAGGCAGTTTGGAAGGAACAAAACGGTGATGTGGAAAGGTGTTGAAAAATATCTTGTGACCTAGAGAGACAGTTCTTAGAATCCAAGAATCCGGTATGGATGTCTGCCAAATCTTGGAAAATTCCTTTAGTCTGCCTCCTAGTGTATTGTTTTGAGGAGGAGGCAGAGAGTCAGGAATCCTGAGTCTTTGATGGGCCACCTTTCCTGGGTGCCTTGGAATGGTTTTGCCAGGACTTGAACCTCTTGTTGGAGGCCTGTTGTGTAGGGGGTCTGCCTCTACTGGATTGTCTGTTGAAGGAACCCCAAGAACGCCGATGGTAGTTGCGTTTATGGGAGTCTCTCTGTGGTCTTTTGCCTTGAGGAAGGAAGACACCTTTACCTCCTGTGACTTCTGAAATGATTTTTTTCAGTTCAGGACCAAAAAGTTGTTGACCTTCGAATTTTAAGGAGACTAACCTGTTCTTGGAGGCCGCATCTCCTGACCACTGTCGGAGCCAGAGTGCTCTTCTTGCGGCTATGGCTGCTGCTGAAGATTTGGCAGCCAACTTAGATATTTCTAGTGAAGCGTCACTGAGGAAGGACAACGCTAGTGTGAGCTTGTCTAGGATGGCATCGGAATCTGTGTGAGGTGAGGGGTGTTTTAATTCTTGGCACCAAAATTTGGCGGTGCGAGCTACGCTAAAAGCAGCCGAGGCTGGTTGAATAATAGCTGCGGAGTGGAGAAAATCCCTTTTTAGGGCAGATTCCATCTTTTTATCCATGGGATCCCTGAATGAACCCGCATCTTCTGCGGGAAGAGTAGTGTTTTTTGATAAACGTACAATGGCTGGATCAACTTTAGGTGATTTGTCCCAGCATTGCTTGTGTTCCTCTGTTATGGGGAATTTGGCATAAAACTTTTGTGGAATGTTATTTCTCTTGTCTGGATCAGACCATTCCTTAGATATCATCTGAGAAATGGATTTGCTAGTAGGAAAGGATCTAGACTTTTTAGGTGTATTGCCAAGTACCTTGTCAGCCTTTGACAGTTGTGGTTGTGTTTCAGTGATCTCTAGGGTATCACGAAGGTGTTTAAGTAGGAGTTTAATGTCCTCTGGTTGTTTATGGGAGGCAGGTTCGTCAGAATCTGAATTATCAGAGTCAGAGGAATAGCTGTTATAGGACTCTTCGTCAGATAGAGAGGAAGAGGAACTATCGTGAAAACGTTTTGGAAATTTAGGCTTAGGTCTAGGCTTAGAGAAAGATTGAACAGACACAGCTTGCTGTACAGATGAGTTAATCTGGGTCTGTAGCCACCCCAAAAAATGAGAGAACTGATTGTCAGTTACAGTAGATGTATTGGCAGAAATAGAAGGTATATTATGATCTGGCTGCTGCTGTGGTGAAGCATTTGCAGAGCTAACAGGACCAGGAGAAAATTGTGGGTTATTCTCAAAATCTGAAGTGTCCTGAGCTGCATGCCCCAAAGCTGTAGTAATAGATTTGGGTTGCTGTACATCTGGGTCTGAGTCAGAAATTTGGTGAGATTTAACCATCCTTGTTAGCCTAGGTGGAGATGGTGAAGGTAAAAGAGGAGCTTTTTTTGCTTTCTTTTTAGTGACTCTGGAAGATTTCCTGGGGATGACTATTGGCTCAGAAAGATCTGCAATGAGATCTGCTAGCTCCTTTGAATGTGCCATAACTGTGGAAAACCCAGTGTGCAATGATCAGACTGAGGAAACAGGAAAAAAACAGGAACTTATCTGTTCTTATGTCTCTGCTCCGTGATGTCCTCTGTTTAGCACAGAGAAAAGGCGCGAAGCTGGAACCGTGACGTCATCAAAGAGCGCCTTAGTCAGGGAAAAAATGCGCGAAGACAAGGAACGCCTCTACTGACGTCATCCACAGCGCCTAGGAAGGCGACGCGCCTGCAGAATTTTCATCCCCCGCGCCTGGAGGCTGTTATAGAACAGCGTGCACGATTAGGCAGAGGCGCAGAGGAGATGGAACCAATGGTGCACACATGGGGAGCTCTTGAAGGCTCTGAGGCACGTAGGATGCCAGGGGGAAGGGTCCCGCCGGTCATCCAGAGTTTCCCTTGTATTACAGGGGTTAGGGAGCACACACTGCCCGCCGAGTGAGGGGGGGGGGGGCTCACCATAACCCGGGAATCACGCTGAATAAGCGGAGCAACACCAAACCATAAGGAAGGGGCTCAGTAAGAGAACCGGGGCTCATGCATTTATACTAAAGGAGCACATAACCTTAGTAAGGGGCTCACCTTAGACAGAGCACTCCAGGTAAATCCTTAATGTTCTTGTTGGAAGAGGATTGTTGGGAGTGTCCACCTCCGAGCAGGACAAACAAAAAAACTGGGGATAGAGGAGACACAGGAAGAGGAGGAGCCTAAAGATTTAATCATTGTTTGTCCTGCCTCCAGAGAGGAGAACTTAACCCCATACGTCCTGCACTGACAGGTAGGGCCGTACGCATAAAAACTTTATTGTCATCTTCGCAGTCAACCAAGTCTTAGAAATGAACATTTTATTTTCAGTTTTTTAATTTGTCCAATTACTTGTGAGCCCCTGAAATGAAGTGATTGTGTTAAAAAAGGCTTTAGTTCGTCACTCTTTTATTCAATCTTTTTGTTCAACCCACTGAATTGAAGCTGAAAGTCTGCAGTTCAACTGCATCTGAGTTGTTTCATTTAAACTTCATTGTGGTCATGTACAGAACCAACATTAGAAAAAAGTTCTCTCTCTGCCCAAATATTTATCTAACTGTATAATGTGTGTGAGTGTACGTGCAGTTGGTTGTAGTGATGTCTGTTTGTAGTGCAAGACCGGCAGCAGATGGTGTAGGGATGAGATGTGGCCATTGGGCTGAGGGCAACCTGTGTATTTGCCCAGCTGCTATTTTGGCCCATGTGGGGGAAGGGGTAGAGGAGAGAGTTGTCTGTTAAACAATTAGCACAACTGCTCTGGGTTTGTTGTCTTTGTACTATTTGCCTTTAAATATCTGGTTTCTCTTCTTATTCACCTGTCACTCTCTCTCCCAACTTTACTGGAAATGGGGTTGTCTAGAAATCTGCATATACCCCCTTTTAAAGCAGGTTACTTGACTCCTGATAAATGTGCCCCTACTGTATGAGAATGTGATAGGGACCTTAGATTGTAAGCTCACTGGGGCAGGGACTGATGGGAATGTGATAGGGACCTTAGATTGTAAGCTCACTGGGACAAGGGTTGATATGTATTATGCATAATCTCAGTACAGTGCTATGAAACATGTCAGCACTATATAAGTAAAGGGCACACATAGCCACTGGGTGTTTGCAGTGAAATATGCAGCGGGGGCAGCAATCCTAGGAACAGGACCCCCCCCATACACTTCTTACGGTCTGAATCTGACCCAGAGGAGTCTGTAAGTGGCGGCTACTCCCTGGCGTGGGGGGTCTGTTAAAGATCGTAATGACCCCACTACTGTTTATTTCAGGGGCCCCTGTTAACTCTTTCTGTTTCCTTTATAGAAAAGGTACAGTCTGGCTGTGGGCCCCCCTCGAAAGGATCCGAAGGTGAAAGGTGTGGATTCTGCAGCTGTGCAGGCCTTTCTCAGGAAGAAAGATCAGGAGATGCAGAGGAAAGGTAACCTACCAACACTAGCTTTAGCTTTTGGGATGCTAATGTGCCCCGCAGCATTCTGGGGCTTCATCTGCTAAACAGGAGCCATTTGTATCTTGAAACTTTATGGCCGTGACTTCATCCTACTGGGACTCCCAGCAGCCTGTGCTATGTACCCTACATGATACATTTCTTCTATTTCACCCATTCATACTCATGGGGTGCTATACCCACATGATACATTTCTTCTATTCCTTTCACCCATTCATACTTATGGGGAATATATTCTCTAACCCTCTGATACATGTATCTGTACTCCATAATCCTCATGTGCCATTTATAATATACATATGTACCACTTAAAATTCCTGTATATTTGTATTTATACATATATCCTGAATCGTTGTAGAAGAAAGAACACCAACAAGTGGGCAGCCTGTGTCTGTTGGCAGAAGGTCTGATCATTCACTGTGATATTCCAGGAGATATTGCCGTGATGGTGCAGATCTATTACTAGGCGGTGTTGTTTTTATTACAGTAAGAGAAGAAAACCCTTTTCCAGGGCAGAATGAGGGCGGAGCTATGCTAGTGATTGGGGGACAGAGTTACTAGTGAGTAGAATTAAATTGTCTGTCTGGTGTCTTTCAGAGGTTGAAGCGAAGAGGAAGAAGGAGGGATTGTTGGCCAAACGCAAGGAGCTGAAACATGATCGAAAAGCCCGAGCCATGGCCTCCAGGACAAAGGACAACTTCAGGGGTTACAATGGGATTCCGGTTGAAGAGAAGCCCAAAAAGCACAAACATTCCGACCTGGAGGAGGATCAGAATGGCAACGTGTGTGCTGCCGAGGAGGATGAGGAGTATATGACAGAGGAGGAATTGTATGAGTATTCTCAGTCTGAATCTGAGCCGGAGGAGGAATTGCCCCCTCAGAAAGTTGCCAAACCTGCACCCGGAAAGAAGCCTCCAGGGCTTAACTTCACCGAACTGCTGCGGCTTGCTGAACGGAAGCAACACGAGCCAGTGGAAATGGTCCGACCTGTGAAGAAAGAGAAACGTCTCCGAACCGCAGAGGAGCTGAAAGAGTTGGAATTTCTAGAGAGGAAAGCCCAGAAGGCAGACAGAAAAGATCCAAAGAGAAACGGGCAGGTTGTAAAAGTCTGTAAAGGTTCTGGAGACAAATATTCCTTGCTGAAAGGAAACCATTCAGGAGAGAAAAGGTCCCATGAAAACTCCAGCTCCAATGAGCAGAGTGGAACCAT
Organism: Xenopus laevis; assembly: GCF_017654675.1. Classification (NCBI taxonomy): domain Eukaryota; kingdom Metazoa; phylum Chordata; class Amphibia; order Anura; family Pipidae; genus Xenopus; species Xenopus laevis. The sequence goes on from NC_054377.1 coordinate 198,545, forward strand.
CAGAACGTCCTTCAGTGATACTGGAATCAGAAAAGATAAGAATGTGTCCATAATCCATCCCAAAGCGTCAAAGCTCCACACAAAGTCATCTTCTGCCAAGGACTTTGGTGCTAAAGGTTCTAGACCCAATGCAATGGGGGATGGCAAGAATAGACACAGCTCTACCCGGCCTTCAGAAGCCTCCAGTTCCACTTCTGGGCGTTCCTCTGGAGGTTCAAGTTCTGCTTCAGGGAGACCATCTGGATGTTCAGGCTCTGGGAGATCATCTGGAAGTTCTGCTTCAGGGAGACCATCTGCAAGTTCTGGCCCTGAGAGACCATCTGGAAGTTCTGGCCCTGGCAGATCATCTGGAAGTTCTGCTTCAGGGAGACCATCTGGAAGCTCTGGCCCTGGGAGACCATCTGGAAGCTCTGGCCCTGGGAGACCATCTGGAAGCTCTGGCCCTGGGAGACCATCTGGAAGCTCTGGCCCTGGGAGACCATCTGGAAGCTCTGGCCCTGGGAGAACATCTGCAAGTTCTGGCCCTGGGAGAACATCTGCAAGTTCTGGCCCTGGGAGACCACTTGGAGGATCAGGTTCTGGTTCAGGGAAGCCAGTGGGAGGATTAGGTTTTTGTTCAGAGAAGCCAACAGGAGGATCAAGTTCTGGGTCAGTGAGAGAGTCGGGTTCTAGTTCAGCAAAGACAGCAGGAGGATCAGGCTCTACTTCTAGTTTTACCCGGCCACCTAGCAATTTCAATGTGGCTCATGCCAAGCCTGCTACTAGTTCTGGCTTTGCCCGACCCTCCAGTTCAGCAACACCACGTGCAAGCAGTACTGGTAATTCTGCCAGTAATTCTTCACGTCGGCCTAGCAGCTCAGGAGCAGTGCGGCCCAGTAGTGGCACACCTAAAGGCCCCTCTTCTCGACCAGGCACTGGACCGACCTCTGTGCGGACAAACAGCACTTCAGTCTCAGTTTCTGCTCTTTCGTCACTTGGCTCAGGCCCTGGGCGGCCGGTGGCCGCTTCAGCAATAGGACCATCAACATTTGCAAAACCAAAATGTACTGTGGTGGCTGAAACCATTTCTTCCAAGAACTTTGTACCCAAGTCCATCAATGGGCATATGAATGGAGTGAGAGCAGTACCCCCTGGGCAGAGACCTGCGATGCGCCCACCAGGTAAGCCACAAACTGTGCTTAAGGTGCATTAGGGTTAGAGCGCCCATTCCTGGGTTCATTTCATGGACCCTAAACTGTTCTGCTGCAAACAACTCTTGCTGCGAGCAGGGTGCCAAGTACACCTGTTTGGCTAAGGGAGCACCGCAATACCCTAATTTTATTAGTAAATGTCTGTGGTTTTTGTTTCTTGCACTAAACAAGGAAAAAATGTGAAAATGAATTAAAACTCATATTCTCCTTCCTGGTCCTAAAGGGCAAAGTCAGACAAACGAACAGCCCAATGAGAAGCCTCTGTATATTGAGCTGCTCTTTATCTAACTGGCTGTAGCTGGGCAAAGGGAGGGGTTTATTTATACAGAGACTTCTCATTGGGCTATTGGTTTGTCTGACTGCTCTTTGGTATCAAGAAGTATGTTGGTATGTGTGTGTGTGTGTGTAAATAAAGATTACTCCCCCCCCCCCCCCCGCATGTATAAAATTGCCCTAACCGTGCATGTTTACTAGGGTTATATCTACATAAAATATATGTACATTCAGCAGAACATTGTTCCTGCCTGTAATGTACAGATTTATTTTTCAGGCTGTCCTTTGCCCCCCATCACCAGCTCTTACAAACGAAGGATTGACGATGATGAATATGATTCAGAGATGGATGATTTTATAGACGATGGGGGTGAATGCCAGGATGAAATATCCAAGCACATTCAGGAAATATTTGGCTACGACAGAACTAAGTGAGTGAACTGTTTCTTTTGAATCTGTCTACCCTCTCTACATACATAGGGGCAGTATATCTGTGCTAAGGGGGAGTAAGTGGGAACCCAGTGGGGTTACTGTATGTTACTCCCTGAAGCTATCTGATCCCCGTTGCTTTATGGCAGCTGAGATTCTAGCTATCTGTATAACAGAACATTCTGTCCCAGTGGCTGCACAGATCCTATCTGATCCCCATTGGAAGCAGCAGTCCTGTCCTGCTTTATGGCAGCTGAGATTCTAGCTATCTGTATAACAGAACATTCTGTCCCAGTGGCTGCACAGATCCTATCTGATCCCCATTGTAAGCAGCAGTCCTGTCCTGCTTTATGGCAGCTGAGATTCTAGCTATCTGTATAACAGAACATTCTGTCCCAGTGGCTGCACAGATCCTATCTGATCCCCATTGTAAGCAGCAGTCCTGTCCTGCTTTATGGCAGCTGAGATTCTAGCTATCTGTATAACAGAACATTCTGTCCCGGTGGCTGCACAGATTCTATCTGATCCCCATTGTAAGCAGCAGTTCTGTCCTGCTTTATGGCAGCTGAGATTCTAGCTATCTGTATAACAGAACATTCTGTCCCAGTGGCTGCACAGATCCTATCTGATCCCCATTGTAAGCAGCAGTCCTGTCCTGCTTTATGGCAGCTGAGATTGACTTATTTCTCATGTGCAGGTACAGGGATGAGAGTGATTATGCCCTGAGGTACATGGAGAGTAGCTTCCGGGAGCAGCAAAAAGAAGAGGCAAGAAGGTAAGTGTGTAATTCCAGCATGCGTTTCAGGCAGATTTACATGGTGTGGATGGAAGCAAAGTGCTAGTTCCACCATAGCCAGTCCATAAATCCCTGCTGTGTGGAGAATGTGTGATTCAGTCAGTACCTACAGTAAGTGTGCCTCACACTGGGCTGGTATGGCATGGTATCTGGGCTACGAGACTGGTAATTAGAATTATAAACAGAAGAAGAGGTTTGACCTGTCGTTATGTACTGTATTCTCCTTCCAGCTTACGTTTGGGCATCCAGGAAGACTTGGAGGAGTTGAGACGTGAGGAGGAGGAGTTACAGAGGAAAGCCAAGCAGTTAAAGGGAGCAAAGAAGATGAAGAGTTGACCCTCATCTACTCTTTGTTTTCTACAGGCGGATCGCACAGGAATCCTTTTTTTTTTTTTTTTGGCGGAATTTTTGCCAATATTCTCACATGTCAAGATTGGATGTGCAGGAAGCTGCCAATGTGATGAAGTGAAATGGACTTTTATATAATATAGAAATCTATTATTAGAGAGGGCTCCTGGGACCCAATAAATTATTGACAGAGTTTATGGACCACTGCTATGTCTATTTCTACACTGCTGGGGAACCAGCCTTTATTTATAAAAACAAGTACAAGTGCACTTAATGACTAGGGCATTGCTGACCAGGTGAGAGGGGCCAGGGACTAAGCTTTACCTTGCTGGGGAGCCCTCCGGTAGCATTGGGGAATCACCCTGGGGGGGCGGAGTTTGTCATTTGTGTTCTATCACCCTGCACAGCACAAAGCCAGGAACCATGTATATGTACAGCACCATTGCACCCTGTAGTGATGAGTTTAACCTCTGCTGCTCTACTCTGCACAAGACATACACTTGCCTGTGTGGCCATTCCCGGAGGGGGGGGGGTGTCCCTTGGGATACAGATGCTTGTGTGGCAGTTACCTAGGGGGTGAACTCTCTCTATTGATTGTATAGAGCTGTTCTAGTGCTATTGGGCTGGTGTCTAAGTAACCCCTTCCTATCCGTCTGATTTCCTAAACTGACACTTTATAGGAAATTCCTGCCACAGAGAATGATGGGCTGGATCCAAATACTGGCAAATGAGTGAGTTAAATATACACTTACCTCCCTGACTCTGCAACCTCTGCCCAATGACAGGCTTCATGTTCCTCCTCGATGTGACTCGTGATTCGTACACTGGTGACCTGCAAGAACATGTTCCCTTTTACTGAGCCACTGCCAGACAATGACAAAAAGTGCTCCCATGTCTTATTTAACCCCTTTGCTGTTTGTGTCACAAAATGCCAGAGTAACAGGTCTATTTTTTTTTTCCTCCAGCCTAATTTGCTAATGAATTAATCAATCATGAACCCCGCTCTTAATGAGCTTTGATCCTAAGACTGTTAGCTCAGCAAAGGCTTCTGCAGCAAAAGCAGCTGTTCCTCTGCTAATCCACTTGCACAAAATGTGCTTTTATTAAATAAACCTGCTACCACTCATTTCCGCTGCCTTCTGTATATTGGTTTCTGCTTGATGCTGGCATGGAAGGGGTTGCACAAGCATGCTCTGAAGGACTCTGGGAAGGGAGGGGTTCTATAAGGACTCTGAGTGACTCTGGGAGGGAAGGGGTTGTACGAGTATACATGGAAGGACTCTGGGAGTCAAGGGGTTATTGAGCATACACTGAGGGACTCTGGGAAGGGCATACATAAGCATACTCTGGGAAAGAAGGTATTATATGAGGGACTCTGGGAGGGAAGGGGTTACACAGCCATGCTCTGAGGGTCTCTTGGAGGGAAGGAAAAACATGAGCATGCTCTGGGAGGAAAGGGTTTACACAAGCACACTGGTTATATGAGGGAAGGGGATACACAACCACGCTCTGAGGGACTGGGAGGGAAGGGGTTACACAAGCACGGTCTGAGATACAGAAGAGGCTATATGAGGATACTCTGAGGGTGTCTGGGAGGGAAGGGGTTATATAAGGGACTCTGGGGACAAGGGGTTATATGAGGGACTTTGGGAGGAAAGGGGTTATATGAGGGACACTGGGGGAGAAGGGGTTATATGAGGGACTCTGGGGAGAAGGGGTTATATGAGGGTCTCTGGGAGGGAAGGGGTTATATGAGGGACTTTGGGAGGAAAGGGGTTATATGAGGGACTCTGGGGAGAAGGGGTTATATGAGGGTCTCTGGGAGGGAAGGGGTTATATGAGGGACACTGGGGGAGAAGGGGTTATATGAGGGACTCTGAGGGAAGGGATTATATGAGGGTCTCTGGGAGGGGTTATATGAGGGACTCTGGGGGAGAAGGGGTTATATGAGGGTCTCTGGGAGGGGTTATATGAGGGACTCTGGGGGAGAAGGGGTTATATGAGGGAGTCTGAGAGGGAAGGGGTTATATGAGGGAGTCTGGGAGGGAAGGGTTATATGTGAAGGACTCTGCGAGGGAAGGGGTTATATATGAGGGAGTCTGGGAGGGAAGGGGTTATATATGAGGGAGTCTGGGAGGGAAGGGTTATATATGAGGGAGTCTGGGAGGGAAGGGGTTATATATGAGGGAGTCTGCGAGGGAAGGGGTTATATATGAGGGAGTCTGGGAGGGAAGGGGTTATATATGAGGGAGTCTGGGAGGGAAGGGGTTCCTGTTGCCCTCAGAGTTTCCGTCCCACACGGACTCTCACTCCTTCCACTGATTGCTAAATCCTCTCAGCACTCTATTCACTATCCGAACCCCTCCCAGCCGCGAATATTTCCCGTGAGCCAGTGCGGGCGCTTCCCATGATGCTCTGCTTCTGGACGGGCGGAGGATCCGGACATGGAGTTCAGGGAAGAGAGAATCCGGCAGCAGCTCGGGAAGGTACGGTGTATCATGGGAAACTAGCCTCTAGCGCCTGAGGTGGGAGTCGGACATATGGGGATTTGGCTCCATAACCAACCCGCTCAAATGTCCGCCCGAGGCATCATGGGAAACTCCTCACAACTCTGTCCCAGGGCATTGTGGGAAATCCCTAACATCTTCCTCCAGGATTAAAAAAGTGAGGGGATTTCCCATGATGCCTCGGGACAGAGAGCTAAAACTTTCCCATGATTCCCAGGGGTCACAGCTGTACCTGGTTATTATGATACCTTTCAGGGCAGAGCTGTGATTATTTCCGATCATGTTCAGGTGCAGATCTGTCAATGTTTCCCATAATGCCCTGCGGAGAGAGCAACGTTGAAAGATGTGAGAGGATTGTCCATAATGCCCAGGGTCAAATATTTGAGAGGGTTTCCCATGAGGCTCAGGGGCAGAGATGTGACAGAGTTTCCCATGAGGCTCAGGGGCAGAGATGTCAGAGAGTTTCCCATGAGGCTCAGGGGCAGAGATGTCAGAGAGTTTCCCATGAGGCTCAGGGGCAGAGATGTCAGAGAGTTTCCCATGAGGCTCAGGGGCAGAGATGTGACAGAGTTTCCCATGAGGCTCAGGGGCAGAGATGTCAGAGAGTTTCCCATGAGGCTCAGGGGCAGAGATGTCAGAGAGTTTCCCATGAGGCTCAGGGGCAGAGATGTGACAGAGTTTCCCATGAGGCTCAGGGGCAGAGATGTGACAGAGTTTCCCATGAGGCTCAGTGGCAGAGATGTCAGAGAGTTTCCCATGAGGCTCAGGGGCAGAGATGTCAGAGAGTTTCCCATGAGGCTCAGGGGCAGAGATGTCAGAGAGTTTCCCATGAGGCTCAGGGGCAGAGATGTGACAGAGTTTCCCATGAGGCTCAGTGGCAGAGATGTCAGAGAGTTTCCCATGAGGCTCAGGGGCAGAGATGTCAGAGAGTTTCCCATGAGGCTCAGGGGCAGAGATGTCAGAGAGTTTCCCATGAGGCTCAGGGGCAGAGATGTGACAGAGTTTCCCATGAGGCTCAGGGGCAGAGATGTCAGAGAGTTTCCCATGAGGCTCAGGGGCAGAGATGTGACAGAGTTTCCCATGAGGCTCAGGGGCAGAGATGTCAGAGAGTTTCCCATGAGGCTCAGGGGCAGAGATGTCAGAGAGTTTCCCATGAGGCTCAGGGGCAGAGATGTCAGAGAGTTTCCCATGAGGCTCAGGGCAGAGATGTCAGAGAGTTTCCCATGAGGCTCAGGGGGCAGAGATGTCAGAGAGTTTCCCATGAGGCTCAGGGGCAGAGATGTCAGAGAGTTTCCCATGAGGCTCAGGGGCAGAGATGTGACAGAGTTTCCCATGAGGCTCAGGGGCAGAGATGTGACAGAGTTTCCCATGAGGCTCAGGGGCAGAGATGTGACAGAGTTTCCCATGAGGCTCAGGGGCAGAGATGTGACAGAGTTTCCCATGAGGCTCAGTGGCAGAGATGTGACAGAGTTTCCCATGAGGCTCAGGGGCAGAGATGTGAGAGATTTTCCCATGAGGCTCAGTGGCAGAGATGTGACAGAGTTTCCCATGAGGCTCAGGGGCAGAGATGTGACAGAGTTTCCCATGAGGCTCAGTGGCAGAGATGTGAAAGAGTTTCCCATGAGGCTCAGGGGCAGAGATGTGAGAGACTTTCCCATGAGGCTCAGGGGCAGAGATGTGAGAGAGTTTCCCATGAGGCTCAGGGGCAGAGATGTGACAGGTTCCCATGAGGCTCAGGGGCAGAGATGTGAGAGAGTTTCCCATGAGGCTCAGGGGCAGAGATGTGACAGAGTTTCCCATGAGGCTCAGGGGCAGAGATGTGAGAGAGTTTCCCATGAGGCTCAGGGGCAGAGATGTCAGAGAGTTTCCCATGAGGCTCAGGGGCAGAGATGTGAGAGAGTTTCCCATGAGGCTCAGGGGCAGAGATGTGAGAGAGTTTCCCATGAGGCTCAGGGGCAGAGATGTCAGAGAGTTTCCCATGAGGCTCAGGGGCAGAGATGTGAGCGGGCTCATTGAAGGGGTGGTATCCCCCTTACCCCCTAGAGTACAATGAATAGGATGATCAGCACAAACTCAATTCATGGCACTCATGTTGCACAAGAGGGAACACTAACTTTTTGGTGATCAGCTTGAGCCCTATTCATTGCACTGACCATGGGAAAGAGAGCAGCCCTGGGGGGTTATAGCCATGAGCCACTTTCCCTTTAGTCCAGTTAATAAAGGACATTTTGCTTCCTCTCTCTCTTCAGTATAAATTCAGAGATCTTACCATCGAGGAACTGAAAGAACTGAACAGAACCTTCCCCAACTTCATCTTCTCAATGGGCACCTACAGTAAGTAGTGTCAGTAGCCTGAGTGCTGCCAGGGTTACACACACGGGGGAACTATAGCACATGTACAAGTCATTTGTTTTTGGGGTGCATGAATATGGGGGTGTATGTTCCTATATTGAGCCCAGTTAATGTTCAGTTCTGTGCGCTGGTGCAGCGTGTTGCACTTGAGGGATATATAAACTTGCTGCTGAGTAGCTTTGGGGGGCAGTAGGGCACAGGTTACACAGCAGATGTAGAGTCAAGGGGCAGTTATTCAAGCTCCGTAGAACACAATGGATTTAGTTCTCACACAGGCAGATAAACAGGAGTCACCCCAAAGCTATTCTCGTATAACGGGGCATATGATGGCAGGAAATAGTGAATCAGACGGGCGCTAAACTGGCAGGCTACCCGTTCCTGGGTACAGTGGGTAAAGTTGATACAGTACAAGGCCACTAGGGGCACTGTGACTCATGAGATATTTCTATTTGCAGCGTTTAAAGATGGCTCCCAGAAGGACCTGCTAAACCTCACAGGGACTGTTCCTATGAAACACCAGGGTAATTGCTTCTCCTCCCAGGTGATCTCTGTCCAACTGTATCTACCCTCTATCTGTCTGTCTGTATCTACCCTCTATCTGTCTGTCTGTATCTACCCTCTATCTGTCTGTCTGTATCTACCCTCTATCTGTCTGTCTGTCTGTATCTACCCTCTATCTGTCTGTCTGTATCTACCCTCTGTCTGTCTGTATCTACCCTCTGTCTGTCTGTATCTACCCTCTATCTGTCTGTCTGTATCTACCCTCTATCTGTCTGTCTGTATCTACCCTCTCTCTGTCTGTCTGCATATACCCTCTATCTGTCTGTCTGCATCGACCCTCTATCTGTCTGTCTGTATCGACCCTCTATCTGTCTGTCTGTATCGACCCTCTATCTGTCTGTCTGTCTGTATCTACCTCTCTGTTTGTCCATCTGTATCTACCCTATGTCTGTCTGTCTGTCTGTATCTACCTCTCTGTTTGTCCATCTGTATCTACCCTATGTCTGTCTGTCTGTCTGTCTGTATCTACCCTCTATGTTTTTCTATAACATGTCTGTCTTTTTTACTTAAGAATGACATGGGGGCATGCCTAATATAGGGGGGGACATGAATTGCCTGCTCTTCCACACCCCTCAATATTTTCTCCTTGCACCCTCTGTTTGTGTATGATCAGTGCAATGAGGAGCAGTTTCCCTTTGTGCCACCAACTGTAGGACCTCCGAGTAATGCCCTGCTGGGAGTTACAGTAGCCTTACAGTAGGAGAGCAGGAGCAGTTTCCCTTTGTGTTACTATGTGTATGATCTGTCAGTTTAATGCCCTGCTGGGAGTTACAGTAGCCTTACAGTAGGAGAGCAGGAGCAAGTTTCCCAGCATGCTGATCACCTACAGATTTTTCTGGATATTCCTAGGCACAACATATAACATTCCAATCTGCCTGTGGATTCTGGACTCCCACCCATTTGCACCCCCACTCTGTTTCCTGAAACCATCTCAGAATATGGGGGTTCGGGTTGGGCGACACATTGATGCACAGGGAAGGATGTATCTACCTTATCTGCAGAGCTGGAGCCATGTAAGTAGCACCACTTGGATACACAAATGCATGCTGCTCTGTTACTGTGTCTGGGAGCTGCCATATTCCCTTAGGCAGTACAGGCACTAGGGGGCTCCGTAATGGCACAAGCTGGGTCATGAAACACCTTGTATGACTATGGGGACCCCCATAGTCAGTGACAGGCACAATTTGTTTGGTGCGAGTTGCATTGTGGGTAAAACAAGCACAGCACATAAAGCGAGACTGAACCCCTAATATACACTTGCCATTCCTTTACTGGCCAAGAGGTGTCACCAGTCGCCACATTCAATAATGTTCATTCTTATCAGAACCAGACCGGTCACTTGTGGGGCCCAACTAGGGTTGCCACCTGGCCGGTAAAAATAACGGTTGACCCCTATGTTATTAATAGGGAAAAAAGATAAATATATAGGAAGGCCAGTGATCCCAAATGTTATCAATAGGGAATAAAGATAAATATATAGGAAGGTCAGTGATCCCAATGTTATTAATAGGGAATAAAGATAAATATATAGGAAGGCCAGTGATCCCAATGTTATTAATAGGGAATAAAGATAAATATATAGGAAGGTCAGTGATCCCAAATGTTATTAATAGGGAATAAAGATAAATATATAGGAAGGTCAGTGATCCCAATGTTATTAATAGGGAATAAAGATAAATATATAGGAAGGTCAGTGATCCCAATGTTATTAATAGGGAATAAAGATAAATATATAGGAAGGCCAGTGATCCCAATGTTATTAATAGGGAATAAAGATAAATATATAGGAAGGTCAGTGATCCCAATGTTATTAATAGGGAATAAAGATAAATATATAGGAAGGCCAGTGATCCCAATGTTATTAATAGGGAATAAAGATAAATATATAGGAAGGTCAGTGATCCCAATGTTATTAATAGGGAATAAAAATAAATATATAGGAAGGTCAGTGATCCCAATGTTATTAATAGGGAATAAAGATAAATATAAAGGAAGGTCAGTGATCCCAATGTTATTAATAGAGAATAAAGATAAATATATAGGAAGGTCAGTGATCCCAATGTTATTAATAGGGAATAAAAATAAATATATAGGAAGGCTAGTGATATGATCCCAATGTTATTAATAGGGAATAAAGATAAATATAAAGGAAGGTCAGTGATCCCAATGTTATTAATAGAGAATAAAGATAAATATATAGGAAGGTCAGTGATCCCAATGTTATTAATAGGGAATAAAAATAAATATATAGGAAGGCTAGTGATATGATCCCAATGTTATTAATAGGGAATAAAGATAAATATATAGGAAGGTCAGTGATCCCAATGTTATTAATAGGGAATAAAAATAAATATATAGGAAGGCTAGTGATATGATCCCAATGTTATTAATAGGGAATAAAGATAAATATATAGGAAGGCCAGTGATCCCAATGTTATTAATAGGGAATAAAGATAAATATATAGGAAGGTCAGTGATCCCAATGTTATTAATAGGGAATAAAGATAAATATATAGGAAGGTCAGTGATCCCAATGTTATTAATAGGGAATAAAGATAAATATATAGGAAGGTCAGTGATCCCAATGTTATTAATAGGGAATAAAGATAAATATATAGGAAGGTCAGTGATCCCAATGTTATTAATAGGGAATAAAGATAAATATATAGGAAGGCCAGTGATCCCAATGTTATTAATAGGGAATAAAGATAAATATATAGGAAGGCCAGTGATCCAATGTTATTAATAGGGAATAAAGATAAATATATAGGAAGGTCAGTGATCCCAATGTTATTAATAGGGAATAAAGATAAATATATAGGAAGGTCAGTGATCCCAATGTTATTAATAGGGAATAAAGATAAATATATAGGAAGGTCAGTGATCCCAATGTTATTAATAGGGAATAAAGATAAATATATAGGAAGGCCAGTGATCCCAATGTTATTAATAGGGAATAAAGATAAATATATAGGAAGGTCAGTGATCCCAATGTTATTAATAGAGAATAAAGATAAATATATAGGAAGGTCAGTGATCCCAATGTTATTAATAGGGAATAAAGATAAATATATAGGAAGGTCAGTGATCCCAATGTTATTAATAGGGAATAAAAATAAATATATAGGAAGGCTAGTGATATGATCCCAATGTTATTAATAGGGAATAAAGATAAATATATAGGAAGGTCAGTGATCCCAATGTTATTAATAGAGAATAAAGATAAATATATAGGAAGGCCAGTGATCCCAATGTTATTAATAGGGAATAAAGATAAATATATAGGAAGGTCAGTGATCCCAATGTTATTAATAGGGAATAAAGATAAATATATAGGAAGGTCAGTGATCCCAATGTTATTAATAGGGAATAAAGATAAATATATAGGAAGGTCAGTGATCCCAATGTTATTAATAGGGAATAAAGATAAATGTATAGGAAGGTCAGTGATCCCAATGTTATTAATAGGGAAAAAAGATAAATGTATAGGAAGGTCAGTGATCCCAATGTTATTAATAGGGAAAAAAGATAAATATATAGGAAGGTCAGTGATCAATGTTATTAATAGGGAATAAAGATAAATATATAGGAAGGCCAGTGATCCCAATGTTATTAATAGGGAATAAAAATAAATATATAGGAAGGCTAGTGATATGATCCCAATGTTATTAATAGGGAATAAAGATAAATATATAGGAAGGTCAGTGATCCCAATGTTATTAATAGGGAATAAAGATAAATATATAGGAAGGTCAGTGATCCCAATGTTATTAATAGGGAATAAAGATAAATATATAGGAAGGTCAGTGATCCCAATGTTATTAATAGGGAATAAAGATAAATATATAGGAAGGCCAGTGATCCCAATGTTATTAATAGGGAATAAAAATAAATATATAGGAAGGCTAGTGATATGATCCCAATGTTATTAATAGGGAATAAAGATAAATATATAGGAAGGTCAGTGATCCAATGTTATTAATAGAGAATAAAGATAAATATATAGGAAGGCCAGTGATCCCAATGTTATTAATAGGGAATAAAGATAAATATTAGGAAGGCCAGTGATATGATCCCAATGTTATTAATAGGGAATAAAGATAAATATATAGGAAGGTCAGTGATCCCAATGTTATTAATAGGGAATAAAGATAAATATATAGGAAGGTCAGTGATCCCAATGTTATTAATAGGGAATAAAGATAAATATATAGGAAGGTCAGTGATCCCAATGTTATTAATAGGGAATAAAGATAAATATATAGGAAGGTCAGTGATCCCAATGTTATTAATAGGGAATAAAGATAAATATATAGGAAGGCTAGTGATATGATCCCAATGTTATTAATAGGGAATAAAGATAAATATATAGGAAGGTCAGTGATCCCAATGTTATTAATAGGGAATAAAGATAAATATATAGGAAGGTCAGTGATCCCAATGTTATTAATAGGGAATAAAAATAAATATATAGGAAGGCTAGTGATATGATCCCAATGTTATTAATAGGGAATAAAGATAAATATATAGGAAGGTCAGTGATCCCAATGTTATTAATAGAGAATAAAGATAAATATATAGGAAGGCCAGTGATCCCAATGTTATTAATAGGGAATAAAGATAAATATATAGGAAGGCCAGTGATATGATCCCAATGTTATTAATAGGGAATAAAGATAAATATATAGGAAGGTCAGTGATCCCAATGTTATTAATAGGGAATAAAGATAAATATATAGGAAGGTCAGTGATCCCAATGTTATTAATAGGGAATAAAAATAAATATATAGGAAGGCTAGTGATATGATCCCAATGTTATTAATAGGGAATAAAGATAAATATATAGGAAGGCCAGTGATCCCAATGTTATTAATAGGGAATAAAGATAAATATATAGGAAGGTCAGTGATCCCAATGTTATTAATAGGGAATAAAGATAAATATATAGGAAGGCCAGTGATATGATCCCAATGTTATTAATAGGGAATAAAGATAAATATATAGGAAGGTCAGTGATCCCAATGTTATTAATAGGGAATAAAGATAAATATATAGGAAGGCCAGTGATCCCAATGTTATTAATAGGGAATAAAGATAAATATATAGGAAGGTCAGTGATCCCAATGTTATTAATAGGGAATAAAGATAAATATATAGGAAGGCCAGTGATCCCAATGTTATTAATAGGGAATAAAGATAAATATATAGGAAGGTCAGTGATCCCAATGTTATTAATAGGGAATAAAGATAAATATATAGGAAGGTCAGTGATCCCAATGTTATTAATAGGGAATAAAGATAAATATATAGGAAGGTCAGTGATCCCAATGTTATTAATAGGGAATAAAGATAACTATATAGGAAGGTCAGTGATCCCAATGTTATTAATAGGGAATAAAGATAAATATATAGGAAGGCCAGTGATATGATCCCAATGTTATTAATAGGGAATAAAGATAAATATATAGGAAGGTCAGTGATCCCAATGTTATTAATAGGG